>NC_030389.2:34935121-35235121 GCF_001625215.2 Daucus carota subsp. sativus
GCTGTTCACCACCGGTACTGGTTCCGGACAGAGGGGTCGAATCTGTTTGGCCTGCTCTACTCCAAACTGGAAATTGTACCTGAGATACAGATACATATGTACCTATTCATGTCATATCCTATACGATTTATGCATCGAATCAATTTAAAAACATAGAGGTTGCATAAGTTATTAATCAAAATTTTCGCAACTTCCTTCGCGTAATTAATTCTAGATATATAGTTACTGTGAAAACTCAATCAAAACACACAAAGAAGATGAAGACTTCTACATATGCATGAAAAGTGCTATCATATCTACTACAGGGTAACACACAAGAGGTACTATCAGATCAAACTCACAAAATGGTACAGAATGAAAAAAAACCAACAGATTACAAATAATCTCAAGAATTAAAATGACGATGAAAAAACATTATTGACCATGTATCTGCATTCCCTCTTTATATGATCAGACTCTCTACGTGTAATACAAACAGATAATTCAAGTGAAGATCTAAAGGAGCATCTAGCAGAAGAGTAGAAAGAGCTCGGATTGTGAACTATAGTGATTGGAGTTCGAAGAAATCCAATCGCAATTCTGGAGAGCCTCCCCCCACATCACACAACTGCAGCCCATCCGCAACCACAAGATCAACCCGAACGAGGCCGCGCAACACCCGTTAACTCCGCAAATGCTAGTTGGCAATTTGGCATCCCACGGCATTTTTCTTGCAGCTTCAACTATAATTATATTCATTCTTTCTACAATTCTGTTTTGTTCTGGAGATTTTGGTGCTGAAAATCATCAAATATGCCTCGATCTTTGCAAAAATTATCAAGCACGACATTTGTAAACTCAGTGCAATTGTCACTCATGTGAGTCACTACTGATTTCTTTGGCCAGTTTATTGAACTTCTTTATGAGTTCAATGATGATGTATGTGAAGGGTTTCGAGCATCAAACGCAATAAAAAAATGTGAAAAATATCTATAAAATCTAAATCATCTGCAGGATTAATGAAAAAAATATAATATTTAATTTGGAGATAGATTATTACCAATTAAAGCACCATGGTAGCTGCATTACGATCTACGTTTTTATGGTATCCACACGAACGCTTGTTACTCAAATGAGAGATGTTTACGAGCACTCGTTACAGAATTTTCTTTATCTCTCAAATGGCTAGGATATTTCGGAAAAACTTGTTCATACTATTTTGACATTTTAAGATGTTTATACACAGAGACAAATATGTAATCTGAAGCACAATCGTATTGGATTTTAATTGAAATATGAGTTTAATTAAAAATTAGTTAAATCATACTTAATCAATATTCTAATGTAATTTGAATTCTAATAAATATTAAATTCAAATTAATAATTAAGTATTAATTAAATCTCACCTAATCAATAATATAAAGACATTTGAATAATTTTTTAATTTCAAATTATAAATTATATTAATTCTCCTTCAAGAGTTCATGTGTGATTTTCATTATGATGTTGGTGGTCGGAATTGATATAAAGTATTAAAATGAATGGTTATGATTGGATTTTATATCTCACAATAACAGTGGCTCTCATCATTTGAGCGCCGTCCTATATATATATTATATAACGCGCGAGCCGGACTGAAATTACGTGCCTAGCAATTCACGAGATCGGGCCGATCACAATTCCTAAAACTCTAACGAGTATTCAACTCATATGTTCTAATAAATCGGACGGGTTAGGGGCTAGTTTAAGACGAGGCTGTTCACTGCTGTTATTTTCCTGTACTGGTTCCGGATAGAGGGGTCGAACCTGTTTGGCCTGCTCTACTCCAAACTGGAAATTGTACATGAGATGCAGATACATATGTAACTCTTCATGTCATATCCTATACGATTTATGCATCGATAATCAATTTAAAACATAGAGGTTGCTTAAGTTATTAGTTCAAAATTTTCTTAACAAAAGACCAATAAACTCAAGAATTAAAATGACGATGAAAAAATATTATTGACCATGTATCTGCATTCCCTTTTTATATGATCAGACTCTCTACGTGTAATACAAACAGATAATTCAAATGAAGATCTAAAGGAGCATCTAGCAGAAAAGTAGAAAGAAGAGTCCCCGGATGTTTTTCTTACTGTGTTGCAATATAATGATCCTGGTAAAAAGTATTTCCCGGATACCTTGAGGTTTTAGATTGCAATAGGTAAAAAGTCTTTCCCTGACATCTTGAGGTTTTAGGAAACTGATCACTTAACAAGATATGAGAGCTCGGGTTGTGAACTACAGTGATTGTAACCATATAGGTAGAGATAATTATATTATAAGCAGTGTTCTCTATTTTAATTAGCAAATCAAGGTCTTCGTCTTTCCTTCCTTCTTGGCCTAAGAAACAGATTGTTACCAGCTTCCCATATTCACCCTCTTGCATCCTGCTTCAGAGTGAGACATGTCTGTCGATCACAAGCAGTGGCGGAACCAGAGGGGGGCTAGGGGATGCTAGAGCCCCCCTAACCTCGAAAAAATAGTATAATTTTTTTTTCCGGCCCCCGCTCAATTAGTGATGTCAATATAATTTTTTTTAGCCCCTGCTGAATTATAAATATCATAGAGAGGGACTTATTGTAGAAAAAGTAAAGAGAAGGCTCTTAGTCTAAAGAGAATCTAATTAACAAATACATTCAAAGAGATATATATACTCAGAGCAACTCCAACAAACTCCTTAACTTTTCTCTAAAAATAATATAAACAATCAACTCTTAACTATTTAAGAGGTAAAATTACACGATATATCCAACAATATTCCCTACACACGCTCTCTATCTGTATTTGTTATTAAAATATGCAAAACCCACAAACTGTATCATGCATGATTACTTTGAACATACGAAAAATAATATAAAATACAGTTAAGAGGGAGAGTGTGCTCCTCATTGTTGAGGAAGCAAATAGAGCTCCTAGGTTTTTGAAGAGGTGCTAGGAGCTTGTTGGAGTTCATTTCATCTCCGCATTCTTCAAATTTTGGCTAAAGAGCCCATATGAAGAAGCTTTTGGACATACTCCCATAAGTCATACGCACACGCTTGACACTACCCTAACTCAATGGAGTTCTTTTGATGAAAGTTATCTTGACAATTACTAATGATTTGTCATAAGCTTTACAACAAAGAATCAAAATGATCTGGCACTCCATTTCAAGTGATAAGAAGCGGATAAAGATTAATATTGACTTTAAAGTATAGGAAATCTTTCTGTCATGATGGTTAATATACACAGACACACTGCTTATCCCTTAGTTTATCTTCTAGTTGAGTTATCTCTGGTTTTACCTGTTGTCATTGCTACTGTTGAGAGAGTTTTTTCCGCTATAAAAACAATTAAGACTTATCAGTGTAATAGGATGGGAGATACATGACGGAATAATAGTATGATGATATATGTCGAGAAAGCTATTTACGAAAGTGTGGATAACGAAATTGTTCAGCCCCCCCTAACTCTCAATCCTGGTTCCACCACTGATCACAAGAGTGTGTATCATTAAGAAAATCAGTTCAAAAGAAGATACGCATAATGAATGATCATTAAAGAGAACGTGTTCCTTCACTTTCTGCAGCAAGGATTCATTTCTGTAGAGAATGGTGCATCGGATAACATACAGCATGATTATTATTTACTGAGATATAATCTGAAGAGCATGGCTGTTTTCTTAGTAGGAAAAACAGAGGAGGTTTTTTAAGGTAAGTTTCATGGCCCAACTACCTTAAAGTTGGCTCATTACTTTACTCTTTAATATAAAGAAGACCATGATATAGGTTGTGGATACAAAACATTTACTACTAGCTAGTCTAAACTTTATTAGTTTATTTACATCATCTTCTAACCGGTTCATCTTTTGTGATGTCGCTTGGACATGTGCTAGTGAGCTGAGCTGAACTTAATTGGTATGGGATGTAGTAAGTAGATGAAGTAGGTACATATAAGTTACAGATGCTGCCATTCTCTCTGCTTCCCCTCGTCATTGTGTTGGATTATGTCATGTGATTTGAACTTTGCACGTACCAATGGCGTGAAATTTTAATGCAGACACCAAAGTTTCCTTTGCTTCTTTTTGTGATTGATTCTGGATCGTGTGCCTCATTGAACATATGCTAATAACATGTTATAAAGTATTATGATTAAACATGTCGAGTACGGTGATGTTGCAGCAGTGTTCCTTAGCGAACACCCCTCATCTTTCATTCTATAGAGTTCATGTGGAGGTGAAATTCATTAGTGCAGCAACAGTGAATTTATTGAAAAGAACATGGGTCCAGGCCCCGGCACCCTTTAACCAACAGCCGGTTTTCTGGCTGTTGGATGAATATCTAGTGGTCAGGATTATAACCTACGTCTAGCGCTTAAAAAAGCGTTGGACGAGGTCTGTCCGGCGCTTTTTAACCGCCCCGTCCAGCGGTTAAAAAGCGCTGGACGTGTTAATTAAACTTTTGTTGAAGCTGAATATTGGCTAACAGACCCGGACCCAAAGAACATAACAGTAGAAGTATAGTATATTGTTTACATAAAAATGAAAAAAATCATCAACCATTATACATAAAAGCACACAACTACACACTAGCCACATAGATAAAAGAATTTTTGATATTAACACATAGCATACCTGTTAGTTGTACCCCCCCCCCCCCCCCCCCCCCCCCAAAAAAAAAAAACGAAATATTGAGACAGAAGCAGCTTGAATGAGGATGTAGAATCCACAGGGGTGCTTGATGAAGATTTACAGATAACGGGAGATTAATTCACCCTCTTGGATCCTCCTTCCGAGTGAGACATGTCGTTCACAAGTACATTGGTTTGATTTGGGGAGAACAGTTCATAATGTGCAATAATTAAGTGACTGATCACAATTAAGAAACCTTGGCAGACCGATCTTATGTCCAGTCTTTTTAACATCCTGCTGAATCTGACTTCTGTATTCTCCAAAAGTAAATTTTTTGTAAACAGAAGGCTCTTTGCAGCTCCCAATTACAGAGTCAGTGGATGGACACAGAAAGTAGGCTATTGAGTATCTTTCCACCTTTGTATTCACCATCACCTTATGTTCTACACTTTTATAGACATCGTTGCTCCATGCCTGCAGCGCAGAAATAATTATTAACAAATAGAAATTCTTCTTAATATTTATATACTTATTCAATTTTCAATATTTGAAATTGCAATGAACGACGAAAGACAGATGGCTCTGTTCCTATGACTGCTATACCTGAAAAAGATCGCCAATGTTGACAATGAGTGCATCTTGATTAGGCTTAACAGCTACCCATTTAGAGTCTTTCATCAGTTGAAGCCCTCCAACTTCATCTTGATGAAGAATGGTGAGAAAATCACTATCGGTGTGTGGGACTAAACCAAATACATCAGAAGCTACAGGACAGACTGGATAGCGATTCAGACGTAAAAAACATGTACTTTCATCACAAATGTTATACACCTCTTCTCTTTCTTCTCCCATGTTTGTCACAAGTACTCTTGCTAGCATTCTGGCCAACTTTTGCATCTCGCCTGCATATGTTCCCATCACTTGCCTACAAACAACAAAACATAATTACCAGATATTTAGTGAAAAACACTTTTCAAATGTAAATGCATGTGTGTAAAATATGCAAAGGGGCTGGACTTACCTTAAGGACTTAAATTCTCCACAACAAGCTTCTTCCGAAATCTTGCTAAGGGGAACATGGAAAGCCTCAGACCACGATAGTTGTTTCGTAGTAGTAGCAGTCTGATTGCCCCATCTATATGATTTGTTGAGCAGGCCGCAACTATACTTCTGTTCAAAAGATGACTCAAACAGCTTCATTTGTTCTGTCCTCATTTTCCGAAGCAACTCAAGGCTTATACCATGGTTCACTACTTGGAAAAACCCCCATTCTGATGAAGCTTTACATATTGCAGAAACGCATGCAAGCTTCTCCGCTTCATTCCCATTTCTTAGACCACCAAGATCAATCAAAGGCAACTCACATTCCTCCATCACTATCTCATTTTTCTGGCAGAATTCACCCAAGGCCTCACCAGAGCGACGTGCAAGCTGTGCATAGCTTGCAAGGAGAGGAGGGTTTGGGCTCGAATCAACCATATTCATGAATATAAAACACTCTCTACACTTATTTAAAATATATGGTCTTACCAACAAGGATAAAACAAAGAAATGGCACGAATGTGTACGGAGAAAAGTTATAACGATAGCACAGATTGACATGATACCAAGAGGGGTATATATATGTGATCAATGCAGCTAAATGTAGTCATGAGGTGAGTAGCAGAGTGATTACAAGAAGAAGAGGCCAAGATGAGGACGCTCTGTAGTTGTGACACTCGTCGCAACATCATTAAACGGCTATGGACTGGTCCACTAGAGACTAAGTCTCTGCAAGAGGCAGCAGAGCAGATACATGAAGCTACAATTAACAAAGCCAAGCCTAGTGGGATCCTGAAAGCTTGATGTTGATGTGATTTCAGCTTTGGACTATTCCTCTTTTTGTCTTCTTATACATTCTCCAGCCAAACTGATTTTATGTCCAAATCTGATCTTATTATATGGTTTATAAGTTATAACCACCAAACATTTCCATTGTAAAATTTTGTTCTCCTGTTTATTTTATTGGTGCATGCTGATTGGTGGCCTGCATAATGCCTTTTGCAACTTACTTGGTTTTTCAGATACGGAAGTGTTCTGTTGCGACCCATTTTATCACCAATTTTTAATGAGATAAGGACGCGGTATATCAACTGTTGTAACATAAGTGTTTCTGTTGTGACCCATTTTATCACCGACTTATAATGGGATAAGAAGGGACAATATATCAATTTTTATGAACGATCACGTAAAACCGACCCATTTAACCCAGATACTTACGTAAAAGTGGACTAAATTAAAATTTGTGTGCATGTGATCAAATCTTTGAACGGGAAGACGACAATCATCGAATTTTTTTTTAATTTTTCGATTGGGGGCAAACAGCGGCAGATAATCGTCCTGCTGAATATATTAGTTTTGACATTTGTATGGCAGGCGTGCATGTATAAAATATGTGACACGGGAAGAATAATTCTTTCAAGTCAATTTTGTTTGTTATGATAGTTTAAAAACACTAACACGCTCAGAAGAATATGAACTTGCTGTGGCTTCAAGGACAAACACTATAAACAAAACACAGGCATAGGTTTGAGGTGGAGACACTGGTTTGACACTCGCAATCTGGGACAAACTTGGATCGGCATGAAACAGAGTCACATGCTGTCATTTTGTATTGGAGTGATGAAATGAGACCTGGGCATCGTTTCGTATTGTTGTTGCTGACCGCAATATCATGAAAAACGGTTTGATAAATTTAAAAACAGTTTTTTCAAACGGTTTTAAATTTAAAAGCTGATATTAGAAAAGTTGATCCTCCCTTATTTTTGGGAAAAAATTATCAAAAACTATATTTTTTATCTAACATTTTTTTTACACCACAAAATTTTTGATCACACTTCCAAGCAGATTTTTGAAATTTAAGTCTGTACACGCTGCCACTAGCGGAGGCACCGCCAATGACACTTTTTTTACACCACAAAATTTTTTATCACACTTTCAAGCAAACTTTTGCTATACAAATCTGTACACGCTACACCGGCGGAGACACCTATGGGCTAGTGTAGATTTGAGTCCTCCATGAAAATTGGGCCTGGAATATTTTTCTTTTTTCGGGCTCAAGTCTAGTCCAATTTTCCAAATATCTGTTGTGCCACGCACACGCTGAAATCTTGTAAAAATAAAGTCAGTTCCTGAAATTTCATTTAGAAAAGCAAGAGAGCAAGAGAGCACTGAGCAAAAGAGCAATATCTGTGTTCTTTATGATTTGTTTTTTTGCATTTTTCTACAAGTTAGAAAAAAAATATTAAATTATATATTTTAGCCCCCGTCGTATATATTTCTGGATCCGCTCCAAAATAATAATAAGAAGAAAGTCTATAAATCTTACTAGTATTAATCTTTTAGAGTGCTTCGGAAATTAGGATAAAAAACGTTACACAGTTGCATGTCCTTTGCTAACTAGATAGCTTAAGTACGTTTACAGTATACACATAGCTCACGGGTTTATAACCCTGAACATTCAATCATCCGAGTCCATGGGTGGAGGCATGAGATCCATAGCAACCACTTCTTCCAACACAAGAGCAAGGTCACTGAATCGGTTTTGTGCTTGCGAGATGCTCTGTATTTTCACCGCATCATCTAACTATAACAGTGAAAAACATTAATTGCAGCGTTAGAACATTGTAACTAAGATTTTAAAAATAATCTCATCATTAAATATGGTGTTCATGTTAATAAGAGAAGATCATATAAATGAAAAATGCCAGCATAACACTACGAATTAGTACTTAACTACTACTACCACTACCAATCTACCATCACATAATTCAGAAAGTCATCAGAAACCAGTTTTATTTGTCGGCTTAACAAATAATTCGACAATCGCACTGAATCTGAAATGATGCAGTGTTGTACTTGTACATGATACGAGCGGGGGGGGGGGGGGGGGGGGGGGGGGGGGGGGGGGGGGGGGGGGGGGGGGGCGGGTTAAGGGAGTTTGTTTGTATTTTATCAAAGTGAAAATCAATTTATATCACACAATTAACAAAACCCGCGAATAAGTTATAAACAAGATAAACATAAAAGTATATTGTTTGCGTACGTCATAAATCAATCAAAATTGTCAACACAAGAAATCCAAAATTTTGCAACCGGCAACAAACAAATTTCATAGGCAATCGAGAAGCCAACGGAAAATTCCGTTGCGACAATCTAGCAACAAGAATTCTTGTTGTTGTTGATCACTCTAAGGCAACTAAATTTCAACTGAATTTTATCAGCAGTTGCTAACAACTTTACAAGAGTGTGCAGTCTATAAATTAGTTACGTATGTTTCCGTCCGTAGTTACCAATAATTTCAAGGCATAATTCACATTTTTGCTTTTCCTGATATATAAGTTGTTGTGTTGTTTATAACTGAAGAGCAATTGAACCTAACAAGACCATAAAAGCCCGCCAAAATTAAAACATACATTATAACTTAAGCTGCATATGTGATAAAACATCAATTTCAATAATTAACCTCTTACTTTAAGTAACTAAAACATGAGAGAAACAAAATGATGTCAAGTTACCTCTTCGATCAAGCAAAATAATCTATTTCCCAGTTTGGTTAGAGATTTCTTCTGATCATGCGGAGCGCCCGATATCACTTTGCTTAAGTCACAGTACAAGAATGTTGATTTAAGCTCAAGATTTCTCCTGAAGAAATCCCATGATTCATCATCATCCATCAAGTCATCACGTATGGACAACAATTCACGTGCACAACTTCGAATTCTAATAGCACTGCCCTTGAACTCCATCTTTGTTGCTTTCTTGTATTGACCTAAAAACGAACCATGAAATAAAGTTTAAAAACATTAAATACATATGATAACATAGCACTAAACTACAGATTTACCACTATGTTTTATAACTATAATTCCTATAACCCGGTCGTCCTCCTGGCCAGCATGCTCCAATATTAAAATTTCAAATATGGTAATTGGTTTACGAATTACAAGGTGTGGTATCTTATATAACATTTACTCCTTAGTGGAATAATCTAATTTTCTGACGTCCTATAACGGGATAGTCAAGGGGGTGTACGAGACTTCGAACCCTATAAATTCTGTGAAACCCACTTCCGTTTCTCTTTACCACAATAAACTAATTGCACAGCTAGAACTAAAGAACTAAAAGAGGAGACTACAGCTGATCCTGAACTTTATTCACATCTCAAAAAATATAAAGAAAGATCTTCATTGCTAAGAAGTCCCGACTTTTTTAGAGGCACTCAAGTAGTCAATTTCATCGACAAGATAAAATAGTCTAACAAATATAGAAATAAACTCCGCAGGAACTTCACTCCCACTGAACCCCCCTTTCCCGCGAAGAAATGACAAGGACAAAACTATAAGTAACTACCAATCAAGCAGTACAGTAAATTCAAGCGATCTTTTTATACCATTTGCAAAAATATGTACCTGTACAATCGACATTAACATATAAAATCTGTTTAATAAACCCGAAACTCCGAAAAGGGGAAATCATTCCCACACCCCAGATAGCCTAAAATCCCATCAAATTTATTTCCAATGAAACAAAGTGAACTAAGTTTCAAGCTTCCAAGCTACAAGAAGATCCTAATAAACACAAAACCCACATGCAATCACTCGATCAATCACAAAATCGTGAAATCATTGCCACATATGATTAACATCAATAAATGCGGACATAGAACGCTAAAACACAAACATATGACAGATACAAACACGATCATTCATTCAGACAGAGAGAGATATACATGAAACAGCAGAGAAGACTCACCTGAAAACAGAGGTTGTCCAGACACCTAAATTAAAGGGTCAAGAGTATTAACATAATCAAAGATTATAAATATGTATGAGCAATGTAGGGGCTTCGCAATTCCTTCTTTTCCTCCGAGTCGTTGTTTTTTCTATTTTTTTTATATTTTATTTTAGTGAAGTAAATTCAGCTTTATATGTTTTTTTTTCTTTTTTGAATAATTAGATTTATATGTCTTTACCGACACTTCACTAATATTATATGTAATAATTTATTCTAAAAGGTCTGATATTTTTTTTATACGTATTGAATTTAGAAAAAAAATATGTTTTTTGGAAAATTTTCTGAAAATATAAACAAATGATCTCTGTACGAAAATATATTTAGAAAAAAAGATTAAAATATGCCTACATGATTAAGTTTCTTTAAGTTAAGAATAAATTTCAATTTTTTATACTACTGCTATCAATGCAACTTTTTTCCAGAAAAAACTCGTGTTAACAAATTTTAATCTAATTTTCATCATTATTCTTGTTAGTTATTTTGATTTAAAGCTTAAATAACTAATTCCAATATAAAAACCGACTAATAAGTATTCAATACATTAAAAGAGTCCATATCTATACTATACTATTAAAGCCGAAACATTAAAAGTTTGGTCGGTCGGTACGCGGGCTTTTATACGGACTTTTATAATTAGCGGGCTTCAAACAAATCTATACTATCTATACTATACTATAATAAGCCAACATGGGTATAATTTGTAGTCGTACAAATTTTTGGTTTGGTCACATTGATTTGGTGATTCACTTTCTACCTAAAAGTCTGTTGCACGTAGAGTTCTGATAGTCTTACATCTCTAAACAGTTTGATATACTACAAGATAAAAACTCCAATTTTATTCTTTTAAATACTATACTATAATAAGCCAACATGGGTATAATTTGTAGTCGTACAAATTTTTGGTTTGGTCACATTGATTTGGTGATTCACTTTCTACCTAAAAGTCTGTTGCACGTAGAGTTCTCATAGTCTTACATCTCTAAACAGTTTGATATACTACAAGATAAAAACTCCAATTTTATTCTTTTAAATATAATTTATAATTAGTTAATACTAATCACTAATAAAATGATATTAAAATTAAAATTATATATAATAAATTCAAAATAATATAGCCTCCCGTGCTTTGCACGGGTTGAAGGCTAGTACTATTAAAACCCAAACATTAAAAGTTTGGTCGGTCGGTACGCGGGCTTTTATACGGACTTTTATAATTAGCGGGCTTCAAACAAAATTAATGGGCTAAGTTTGGTCGATCGGTACGCGGGCTTTTATACGGACTTTTGTAATTAGTGGGTTTCAAACAAAATATAAACAAATCAAAACATAAAACAAATATAAGACCTATTTGACTATATCAAAACTAAAGTCAAACCTTAAAAAATATTATCCTATTAAAACTGAAACATTAAAAATTTAGTTGATCAGAACACGGACTTTTATACGGACTTTTATAATTAGCGGGTTTCAAACAAAATTAGTGGATTTCAAACAAAATGTAAACAAATCAAAACATAAAAAAAATATAAGAGCAAAATATAAAACAAATATAAGACATATTTGACTTACCAAAAACTAAAGTCAAACCTTAAAAAAATACATACGCATCTATATTTACTATATTATTAAAGCCGAAACATTGAAAGTTTGGTCAGTCGGTACTTGGGCCAAAATACGGGCCTATATATATACCAATTATTCTTTTTAAGTAAAATATGTCATCTTTTTTTATATTTTCTAACTAAAAAAACTCCATCATTTAAAATAACATCGAAAAACATAGTAATTACCTTTTTAACTAAAACACATTATCTTTTTTATATATACTAACTAAAAAACGGATTCGGACTACATATATATATAAATATAATATTATTATATATAATTATTAATAAATAACTTGTGATATTTTTAAACCAAACACATTAACATTATTTTTAAATACTCTAATGGACTCACTTTAAAAGTAATATTATAAATATATAATATACTATTATATTGTTAAATCATGACAATTTCAATTAGTCGGTCGGTCGAGTTCGGTGAGCCAGTTGGTATTCGTCTCATGAACCTCATTAATTTATAACATATTATAATATATTTTTTTATTATCTATTAAACCAAAATATTAAAAATTACGTTAGTATGATGTGTCGGTATTTGGTTTTACGGGTCTTTTTAACTTATAATATGTTCCATATTATATTATAAATTATCAATAACAAAATATTAGAAGATTGATTGGTTGATTTTTATATGATTTTATAGATCTTTTTAAATTATAAGATGAAAAAAAAATATTTTAACATTCTCAGTAAAATATACATGTTCAACCTAATTTTTTATTAGCCGTTTGACCGAATTAACTATTAAGAATTTATCAACTGTTAAATAAAAAATTTATATAATAATAGCATTCTATTATAATTTTATTATCACAATAATATTAATTTAAGTTAAAATATATACGATAAGATAGCAAATATTATAACCGTCCGTGCATGGCACGGGTTATAAGCTAGTTTATTATTGAAAATAAACATACAAAAGAAAGGTACAGGAAATTGCATCAACACTTGAAATAGATAAATATTGTATTGGGTTATCACTTTAAGAATTTTTATAAATAAATATTTTCCCATAAAATCATAGGCAAAAGTCTAGTCTCAATGTGTCATTAGTTTAAAATCTCCTGGATAATTTGCATACACTTCGATATCCCATGTTCACAGTTCAAGCCAAGATTTGAGAATTTCCTTTTCTAGCTCTTTCTTCTTTCGAGCCTGTTCAATGTTTTCGGAGAAAATTATCGCCCAGATATTCGTTCGATTTGTGCATGCCAAAGTTTATACAAGAACTTGCGATTTATACAAACTTGCAAAAAAAATTGCAATGTAGCTACTACAATACCAAATCCTGGCCAGTACGTCGAGAACTCGAAACTTCCAAAAAACAATAAACTCGGCAAGAGCATACGCTTGTTGCTAGAATGTTTAAACATACTTCTGTCAGGATAAATTGCAGAAAATAACACCCCAAAAGCATTACAACAGTTAGACTACAAGCAAAAACATGTCATAATTTACATCTCAACAAGGCAAGGATGCAATTGCTTCCGAGAAATATCATCTTAGCACACAGTTCGTATGGTAGGACGACTTGGTTCAAAGCGAAATTTACTGGTTCAAAAGACTGTCCCTATTGTCCAAAAGGTGTTGGGTCTATGCAACATTATTGTGATTATTGTTATGTAAGCCCTGCTTCCTTATCCACGATTAAGCTCCCAAAAATGGTGTCTACAAATACTCTCATCACCGGAACCAACATGAGTTAAAAAATTACAGCTTTACATTAATTAAGGCCTCCTAATAGCTTCTTAGAGATTTACAGCGGCATATATCTAATTACACGGATCCGATAGCTTAAGCTCAACATCAAAAATCACGTCAGTATCATCTTGACTTACGTATCATCTTGACTCCTGCTTTAGGCAGATCTCGTTTGGCAGTCCAAGCATAGGTGTCTGGAAAAACAAGTATATAGTTAGCCTGCCTTCATTTGCAAAACTTAAATGGCATTGGATTTTCTTGCCACATTTAGAAGACTTGACCTATAAAACATTTTTTAGAATAAAGTGGCTGAAATCACAATCAATTTGTTAATGAATTTTGACGATGACTCTTAAGGTAAAATCACAAATTGACGGCAAGGAAATAATCAATAAGATCTTATTTGGTGTTAGAGATCAAAGAAAAAGATGGATGACTTGCACTAACAGTTTAAACAAGGATTGGTGCTAGTTCTACGAAATCTTTGATTTCTGATATATGAAGGATATGATGCCAACAATATATGATTAAAATGAGATGAGCACAAGAAAAATTACCTTACTTGAACCGGGCAAGATACTATTTGCAAGTTCGTTATTTATGGATAGAGGCAGGGCAGGCATCCGGCTCATTATGCCCGGCATGTTGCTCATGCTGTAGAAAAATGAAGTCAAATATTGAGAATACACGTACTTGGAACTAATAAACATAGATAATGTCACATGACCAGTTTTTTTGATGTGTGAGTTTGGAAATTGACATTAAACCTTTGCTCAATAAAGCAAAAGTTTTGTTGATGGTCCATAATTTACAATTAAAGCTTCTCAATAATTTCATTTTATGTCAAAATATGTATATATCTATATCGTTAGACATTTGTATGATCATGGATGTTAATTATGAGAAATGATTATTAGAAAAAACAAATTACATATTTATTATAACATGTTGAATGAGTGGGGATAAAACGAGTAAATGGAGGAAAAAGAAGGCGTGTTGTGTGTTTTTGATGCATATCATCAATAACAGTACCATATACCTATGGATCACACCAACATGCTTAGATATAAAAAGAATGGCACATTTTTTCGATGTTCCTACTTGCCCGCATGAGGGTAACAGGTCAGGGTATTAGTTTAAAAAATTATAGAATTCTGGAAAACTATCCTCATTGAGTACCCTACTTGTTTAAAATTTAATCCTCATTGAGTATCCTACTTGTTTAGAATTTATCCTAAGGCTGGTATAACAAAATCAGAGATTAACTACTAATATGCTATTATGCCCAGGACATCAACATACTTGTTTAAGATAGCAGTAATATTGTTCCTCGTGCGACAGAAGAGATCAATGTTATCCTGCAACTGTATGAATATGTGTTAGAACATGATATCATAAGAGAACAGGCTACTTAAATGTGTAGACACTAAAACACATCCATTTAGATATAGCCAAAAGACGTAAATAATAAAGACGAAATACACTAAAACACATCCATTCAAATAGATTAGAAAACAAGACATAAATAATGAAGGCGAAACTGGAAGAAACAAAAATCATGGTTAATCTCTTGTTAATTTATCAACACATGTTCCTCCGGTACATCATATAGAGATGTATCGAATTAGCTAACATGAGGTCCCAACATTCACTTTACACAATAAAGTTCAAACAAAAGAACGATTTCTCAAAAATTAGTGTTGTTAAAACTGTCTTATATTTATTTAAAAATGACCCACTCACTAGATTTTAATTTCTGCTGTTTGAATAACTTCAGAAGTGCCAACATTTAGAAGTCATGGCTTCAGGACAAGATAATACATGAGATTTATTAGTTCACGGGTTTCACCTGGAGTGTAGAGAGATTGGCTGATATACGCCCAAGAGCTTCATTGTTCTGTTCCAAAAGAATTCTTGCACCGTTTGAGGCTGAAAGAAGTAAATGATAATGTTACTTATAGGATATTGTAACAGGTGACATGCCCACAACTAATGGCTACTCAACAGGCACAATTCAAATACTCGATACTGATTAATATAATTCTACGTTGTTGTGGTTATGCTCGAAAAATGTTGATCCTCATGTAAACAATTTTTACTTCAGATTACCAAGTGATGATTGTTTATAAAACAAAATAACAGTTTACATAATACAAATTCCTAAATAGAAAAGATAACAACTATACTGAGAAGATTGCTCAAGATTGAGATTATGTTTAATTTGAGGTGAGATCAATAACCACTCTAACCACTTAAGAGCTATATATTTTAATTTTTTATATAATCAGATTTTATCCCAACGTATATAGGGTCAGACCCCACTTAAAACAAAATTAATCTTGGAACTACTTTATATACTTTTGCAGAACATAACATAGTATTTTATTAATAGATAGACTTTTTATATATTTAACTTTTTGTAACGTTGATACAAGAATGAGAAAAAAAATGTGATACGGCAGGAAAACAAAAAGAATGTGTTATGCAGAAAAACAAGTTAATAAAAAAAATTATATGACATAATTAACAGATAAAAACAATGTGTTCTACACAAGGACACCACATGTTATAATTTACAAGAAAATCATTGCATTCTGCAGCAGAAGGGAAGGCTGTTGAAACAAATATTTGATACTGATATCGGTTTTAAGTTCTAATTTGATCCTAACCCGACACACACACACACACACAAACATATATGAATATATTCAAACAACAAAATCAAAAGACAGCATTACAAAAACATATTCTCCAATTATCTAAGTTTCGGGAAACTTTACTCAGTAAAAATGTAATAAATTATAAACAACGAAAACACTGACCTTCATGAGACATGAGACCAGTTCCACTTTGATGTTTTCTCGTACCGGAATATCCAGCCAAATTTAGTGGTGGAACTGAAGATGTGCTTGCCTTCGATGATGATTCTGTAAATTTATCCTGCCAAACCAAAATGTCGAACTTGTATAGGTCCTCTAATGAACTGACTTTATGACAAACTATACTTTATGACTTTGTTGTAGGGTGAAAAAAAAAAAAAATTCAATTTCCCTTGCAGAGAGATATAACAAATCCCTCAAAAAAGTTCGTCTGTGTAATATATAGGGTTCAGTAGTTACATTCTCAATTATTGCAATCATTTCCGAGCTATATATATATCTTCTGTAGTGGAAGATTGTAGTGGTTAATATTAACATTTAGTTTACCCTAATTTACAACTTTTTTTACTAATAACATTTTCTGTCTAAAGCTTTTGCTGCTTCAAAATCAACCACGGGAAAACGTCCGGATAACAGAACCTCTAAGGGGTCAAATTAAAGATGCAAGTTCAACAAGCCTAAATCCATAGATCTTCACCAACTCATGGTCCTCAAGGAGGATGCTTTTACTAATTAACTGGACTACTGGAGCTTAAATAATTTTAAACATTATCAAAAGAAACAGTAAAAAAGAACCTGTGTGCAGGCATACCTTCCTATCGTTCACTTTCTTCACAACATTATAGTCATCCTGTTTCCTTCGCTTTCTCTGTCAAATTTTAACTCCAGTAAGCAATTAGACAGTTATACAAGTAATATTGTCAAGGGAATAATCAACAGACTTTTACGATGGGAGATCTATTCAGCAGAGGACACTATAAGTTTTATACTAACTGAAAACACGTCTCGCTTGTTTTTTCCCTTGCAGTGATTCTTTGTAAATGGTATAGAGTTGGACTATATACTTCACCAGCTTAGACACAATATTATATACTGTGACAACTTGCCTAAGCCAAACCAAAAATGAAGGTCATTATTTCTGGTTATGTGTGTGTGTATGTGTATTACACCTCTCAATACTCATCACTGTGAGACGCTTGTCATGAGAAAAGCACTCTACCTCTGTGATCTACTTGATCATTAAAATACAGGCATAAGAAATTCATGAATAACATAACAGAATCAGTGTTGAGGAAGGGGCATGTAACGGTTAAAGACAACTGGACTTTATACAGACAACCATTTTAGAATTAAGCAAATTGCGATAAATCACATTAGATGCAAGTCTACTCTGATTCTTTTCAAAAACTTAACATGGTAATAACTTTGGCACGATTGCAACTTAATCATTCCGTGCAATAAGTGAGGGTTGCGCACAGAGATTTTCACCCTCAACTTTAATAAGTAAAACTAGTACTCTAGTAGTTACAGGAAGCCGAATAAATCATCAATATATGCACTCCTGTCTAAAAATTCTGAAAATAGTATTTAAAACAAAAAATAATTTTCACATATCCTTTCAAACCAGAAAATACAGAAGGAACTGGACATAATTTTTCTTTTCAGATCCTATGAGTTGTTAAAATTAGGGATAGATTGCAGCTTGCATTAGGTATCTTAACTGACAGAAGTTGGGTTTTCTTCCCCTGTACATGGGATTGAGCATCAGCAACTAAAGTAGTTAAGGAATGAAGATAGGTACAGAACACCAAAATGAAAATGTAACAAATATATTATGATTATTTTTTCATGTTCTGAACATATGTTCCTTGACTTATAAGTTATAACACAGCAATAAATAACCAAAAGATACCATTTCAGTATGTGAGGAGCTCACCAACATCCATCTACACCTCAGAGCAACATCACGTACAGTTTTTTCGCGCATCGTAGCTGCAATTTTAATATACCTCGTGATGCTTGGCTCATCAGCATATCTACAGATTTCAAAGAAAATTTTAACACAAAAATACAAAAGACTTAACCAGATACTGAATGAAAACCTAGAATCAGCAACCATATAAAAGCCCAACAACACATAAGAAACACTCAGAACATGGCATAATTTATAACTTTCCCAATTCCACAACATCTTTGCCCTAAAAAAAATTAAGCAAATATTTTTACCAAAGCGAAAAATCTATTTATGAGAAACTTCAAACTTGTTTGGGGGTGAAGATAGAAAAATTATAAACATCCCTATACATAATTAGATATATGGAACAAACTACCTACTTGACAAGTCCTTCCTCCAACCTGTACTGCTCCTCAGCTGACCACTCAACAGCCAAACCAGTATCATGCTGGAGGCCTGGGACCGAATCAATCAAAAGGGAACCAGAAGAGTTTGTCGCTTGAGTTACACTTGGGTTTCTTATGGGATCCCCTGAAAACATCATGCCTCCACTACTGTTTGTGCCATAGAAATTCCCCATCATAATCATCTGAGATGTGCTGTCCATGGCACTTGATTGAAATGAGATAGCATGTTGATTTACAGCTGAGCCAAAAGTCTGCTCATGGTGAAAGCTAGTGTTCGATTGTGATGCCATGTAAGTAGTCTTCAGATAGTCTTACTAAAAGAACATAATAACCAGATAGGCATTTGACACTGCAGCCTTGATTACAACCAAACGAGTTATGGTACACACTGTTTAGCTTGCAAAGTCCAAATACTTTTTATGTTCCCTTCTAGTTCTATACCAGACAGAAATGCAAGCTGAAAATGCAGAAATAAAACTGTCTACAGTAAGTCTAAAAATTATAACATAATTAACAATATCACTTAAGCCCTAAATTCCAACTGAGCACATATTTACAGCACGCACATGTATAGACATATAAATCAAGAAGACAAGAACACAACAGCCAAAAGTACATTGTAGAACCCCAACATAAGAACTCCTACAACAAAATATGATCCACTACAGAGCTTCCTGACCCCATAAAAGTCGAATATTTACACAATCATTCCTAAGATCACTCGGTGTAGAGCTTCCTAACTACATAAAAATTACACAACCATCCCAATAATTACTAAGTGTAGAGCTTCCTAACCTCGTATAAATCAAAACATTATACAATTTTCCAGGCTAAAGCTTTCTAACCTCACAATAATCAAAAAAATACACAAACATCCCAAAATTTACTGACTGGAGCTTTCTAGCCTCATAAAAATTAAATTTTACACAATTATCCCAAAAATTACCAAGTGTAGAGCTTCTGAACCTCATAAAAATCAAAACTATACACAACTGTCCTAGAAATTACCAAGTGCCGAGCTTCCTAACCTCAAAAAAATCAAAACTTTACACAATTATCCCAAAAATTACCAAGTGTTGAACTTCCTAACCTCATAAAGATCAAACTTTACACGATCATCCCAAAAATTACCAAGTGTAGAGCTTCCTAAACTCGAAAAAATCAAAATTTTACACAATTAACCAAAAAAACCCAAGTGCAGAGCTTTCTAACCTCATAAAAATTTAAACTTCACACATTTGTCCCAAAAAACTACTAAATGGAGAGCTTCCTAGCCTCATAAATATCAAACCTTTACACAATCATCCCAAGAATTACCAAGTATAGAGCTTCGTCGCCTCACGAAAATCAAAATTTTACACAATTATCCCCAAAATTACCAATTAACCAAGTGTAGAACTTCCTAACCTCAAAAAAATCAAAATTTACCTAATCAACCCAAAAATTACTGAGTTTAGAGCTTTCTAAACTCGTAAAAATCAAAACTTCACACGATTATCCCAAAAATTACCTAAGTGCATTTCTTACCCTCATAAAAATCAAAACTTTACACAACTATCCCAAAATTTACTGAGTTTAGAGCTTTCCCACCTCATAAAAATCAAAACTTTACACAATTAACACAATATAAACAGTGATCAAGCAACAAAAAAGAAATCCCAGAAAGGCCTAGAATGTGTAATAGTTAAGTTAAAGAGATGGGAAAAGAAAGACACAGTACCTTTAGAAGATGAAAGATTGAAAATGGGTATGAAAGAGTAAATGGTTGTTTAGTTATTTGGCTTTTTGTCTCATCACCAACACTACTTTTGCTTTTGTTGCTGTCAACCTTTCCCTTTCTCCCCCTTAACTCTGTGGATATATATGTTTTTGTGCTTATATACGTGTATTTATTATGTATATCTTGTTCTTAATTCTGCACAAGAGGACACAAGAACTTGGCCATTAGAAAACATTGACCAAATAGTGTGTGCAGTGTCCACATACTGCAGATTTTCAGGACAACCTCCATTTAATACTCCTCAAATCCCAATCTTCCATAAAAATAATTTATTTTAAATTAATGTATAGTTATAAATTATTTTCTGGAATTTCGATTATTATATATTATTTCTAATCTATTTCTCAGTGATTTAGAATGTGTAATTTGGTTTACAAAATGAAAATGTTGTTTTGGGTTTTAATTTTTCTGCATTATATACAAAAAAAACCGGATAAGAAATTACACGATAAATGACGTGTTTATAATAATTTTGTTTTAGATACATAAAAAAAGCACAAATATAAATATTTATAAATAAATGATTATATTTTGTATAACTTGTACATACATACATATGTGCTCATGCTCAGTGGAGAATAATATTTAGTGCGAGAACATTAATAACCCTGTTGTTCTACCGGACAACATACTATTTTTGATATGTATATCATCACTTGATTTCATTTATCTAATATTTTTAATATTAGATGTATGTTACCAATATTTGATTATTCAAACCGACTAAATATATAGAATCACATATAAATATAAATATATAATATATAATTATTAGATTATAAAAAAAATATTTATATTTGATATTTATGAAACGGCACGAAAAAATACATCAAATAGTTCGGATCGAGAGTATTGAATTTGGTAAACAGAATTATAATGTGTCGGAATATTTTACATTCAAATATGGAAAACACGAAAAAAATATGACATGGCATGATTATCCGATAAACTATAGATTACTATAATATATATAACCAAATACAAGTCTTTAAAATTTTTCGTTTGTATGTAATTTGCAAACGAAAAAAAAACCTTATCTAAATGGGATGGAAAGAGCATATATACTTTAATTTTTGGACTTTTTTTTTGACAAATGAGTTAATATAATAATAAAAAGTTATATGACATCTACATAAATAGTCGTATTGAATTAACAAAACACAGAAACAATCACTGATTAATCCATTCTTGTTAGAGATAAAATCACACGATTTGCTAAAGATGATATCTACACATACTTCGTCACTTTCACTTCTGTAATAACCAGTCTGAGTTATCGACTGAGAATGCATTCCTCTAACAGCTTTTATTACTAAATCAATCACCATACTCACACAAACAGTGAAAAAATAACAAAACTCAAACAAACGGTGAGACAATAAAAAAGCCAAAACCAAACATGAACTAAACATGAAAAACTAGCAATCTTAGATTTGCAAATACGTAAATGAAATATTAGCTAAATCATACTCCCTCCGTCCCCCTCAATTGTTTACATTGGAGGGGGACACGGAGACCAAGACAATGTATGAAAAATGAGTAAAGTTAGATGAAAAGTGGGTAAAGTGGTGGGACCCATCAATATTTAATAATAGATTTGAGATAGTGGAGGAAAGTAGTGGGTGTAATAGTAGTTTTTATTGTTAAATATGAGATAGTGGGGGAAGATAGTGGGTGTAATGATGAAAAAACTTATTATTTATGGTAATGTAAAGAAATGAGAGGGACATCCCAAAATAGTAACTGTAAAGAAATGAGAGGGACAGAGGGAGTACAATCTTTAGAATTGGGGAACAAATCCAAAAAAAACAAGATAATCGGACCACTTTCGAGAACAAAATCACCGGGAAGAACGAGAGATCCGTAACTCTGTGGAATTCAGATCTAAGAAATAGAAGGTTAAATCAGAAAAGGTTTTGAATTCCTAAATGCGAAAAAACAAATTAATTTCAAAACTTAAGGAAAAGAAAAACCAATCTTACCTATCAAGATAGATTTTTAGGAAAATCAAATTTTCAAACAAGATTTATTGAAATAAGGAAGAAAACACGAAAAAAAATTAAAAGATTTTGAGGAATTCTTGACGGCTGCTAAAAAAAGAAAAAAGAAGAGGGGTTGCTAGTAGGGATGGCAACGGGTCGGGTCGGATCGGGTTTCTTGAGATCCAGACCCGATCCATTATATTTCGGTTCGGTCCGGGTCCGGGTCTGGAAAATGAAGATCCAGATCCGATCCGTCGGGTTTTTTCGGGTTTCGGTTCGGGTTCGGGTCTAATTCAGATACTTAAAAAATAAAATAAAAATTAAAAATTATATATCTATAAAAAAAATGTGATGATTGATTTTTTAAAATTTATAAAAAGGGTTTTACAAGTTTCATTTAGTACAATAAACACGTGAAACATGTTAACTTAATTGTATCAATCATTTAACTTATCATTTATATTTTATATTTTTATTATATTTAGATTTTTTAATGCACAATAATGAGAAAATATTGATGAAATGAATATAAGTTCTGTATTGGGCATATAAAATTAAGTAAAATGTTAATATTCATACCTAATAATTAATAATATTTCAATATATATACTCTACATTAAACATATAATGTGTGTGTGTAATATATTGTATCGGGTTTTGGGTTCGGATCGGGTTTCGGGTTTCTGATCGGGTCTTGGTTCGGGATACCTGAGATCCAGATCCAGATCCAAACTCTTTCGGGTCTGAAAATAAGATATAGATCCAAATCGGGGTTTTAACTTTATCATCAAAATAATAATATTTATTTTTTATATATAAATTTTATTATTTTATTCATAGAAATTAAGATTGGAAAAATGAAGTTGGGGGTATGCTACGAGGATGCTATGCCGATAAAATAATCCCTCCGTCCCAAATTAGATGATCTCGTTGATTTTGAGCACACAATTTAAAGTTCATTGACCGCATAGCTACATGACTCATTTTTAAAATTTTATTTTTACAAATGAAAATTAAAATATGAAATTTTTATTTACAAAAGAAAATTCGAAAAAACAAATTTCGAAACTAGACCGTCAATGTACCTAAAGGTACGTGCCCGAATTCAACTAGCTTATCTAATTTGGGATGGAGGTAGTAATACACAATGATGAATTGAGGACGTATATGCATGAACCCCTGGATTGACTAGAAACATTGGGAATAGCAATAAGCAATTGATGTCATTTTTTATTGCAAATCTTCAATTTCCATCCACTTCCACTTTAACCTCTACTCTCTGCTCCATATTGTGCGCCAACTTTTGCTGTATTTATATGTTTTTGCATAACTTGTTTGATGCCAATTATTTGCTCCCTTTTCATGTACTTTGGACTTTTACTCCTTTTGCTTTTTAAAAATAGGTGTTTTTCTTCGCATGTTTCAAATTATTTTTGCTCGACAGTCGGCTTCTATTTTTTTTATCCGTTTGTGTAAAAAGACAGAAGCATTTATAAAAAATTGGGAATGCTAGTATTTATTTCAGCACTTCTGCTTTTTTTCCAAACACTTAATCACTTATAAGTTTTAGTGTACTTCTAACTTATAACCCATCTATTTACTTTAAGCAAGAAGCGCTTTTTTTAAATTTATCCAAACGTATCATTAATTTAATTCTAACTAGTAACTTCTACTTCACTTTTTTATTTTAAAAAACAAGAACTTATTTTAAACACAATAGTTACTACTTCACATTTTTATTTTAAGAAACAAGAACTTATTTTAAACACAATCAAACGGTCCAGAAAAATTAAATTTATATTTATACATTTGCAATCCAGCCTGCCATTATTTCTAGTTCATTAGTTTGTCAAAACTAGTAGCCTACTACCTACCGTTACTTTCTTAGTAATACTTCTGCACGAGAAAGGACAAGTATATTTATAATTGTATGTTAAATATTTAAATAAATGAGAATATTAAATGTATCAATTGTATTATTTTTTGAAATAAACTAATTACTGTATATTGTTAAATGGCTTATCAACCACAGTAGATATGGAATATATGTTTTTTTCTAGTTGGAATCTAGCCTTGCGTTTTATATTATGGGTTGACCAATGGGCCGCCACCACCACTATATGTTTTTATTTACGGTTTTTCTATGGTGTGCCCATGGGCACATGCTAAGCACCAAAATCTATGTATTTGGAGGGTTTTGATTGGTTTACAATCTTCAATAATGATGGTCCCCCTGCATTTACAACAACCACACCAATCAAAACCCTCTAAAACTATAAATTTCTGTGCTTAGCATGTGCGTATGGGCACACAAGACAAACCGTTTTATTTATTGCAGATTAGACTGGTCATTGGAAAATGGAAACCCTCTTTCTTTTATAAAAAAATGTCAACTTGACCGGAGTTTGTGCAGTCAGAACTTAGAGCTTTAAATTAATGAACCAAACAGGAAAACCAACTCATTGTTTACCTGTTTTACTTTTGTTTTACTTTTGCCCAGATGTTTGGAGTACTTATTATAAAATCAAATATACGGAAAAAAAAATATTTATTGACATATTATAATCATTTGATCATTTTAATTGAATTAATTATATTAATTAAATTAATTTTTTTATATTTTATTGTCCAAAATATTATTAAAGATCTATGAGACATGATTACAGAACCTAGTTAACCAGGTTTTGAATTTGTGACGTAGAATGGAACCCCAATCTCATTTGGAGGATAAATCATTGCTTACACCTTGAGATACTGCCAATAGATTGAGAAAGATGGATTTAAAAAACATTGAGGATAGTTTTTATATTATAAATTTCACTATTTTTGTGAAGTGTTAATAAATGAATGGCCCGGAAATTAATTTGCAATGTGGTTAAATTTGGGCCCGTGAAAGATGCATAGGCCGGCAAGCACTGTAGCCCTTCTTGGACTCCCTCTGTGCTGGGCCTGTTCTACTCGAGAAACACAACTGAAATCCCATTTATTTAACTTAACAAACTACAAGTCACCTGCAGTTCATCAACACTTTGGTAACAACATATGCCACATTACCATGGGCTGAAAACCCTTGCATCCTGATATCATTATAGTACTCAGCACAACTCTTGCACTTTTTTTTTTTTTGGACAATTTAGGCTTATACACCTTACAAACGAGTATTTGTTCTGATACTTCTCGGGATGAGCCAGAGTAAGTGCACAGTCTCTCAAAAAACAGGCTTCAAGACATACATTCTGCATGCATGAGGATACACTACTTCTGTCAAGGATCCGACCAGCCGCTTCTTCAATGTCCGATGCTGCATCGTCAGACAGCAAGATTAGGCACTTACCTTTTGTTCCTTTATGTAAAAAGAGGAAGAAATGTGTATACCTTCCAAAGATCTCTCGCTATTACTTCAGTGTTTGGTGGAAGACCAATGTCATCCCAGTGAGCAGTGATGTTCGCAGGAAGGATGCTACGGTTGACAAGGACTATCGCTACTCTGTAACCTGAAAGCGGCCCTGCCCAAACCTTGTGATGCCGAAAAGACATAGGAAAAAATTGTTATCCACTGTGCCAATGTTTGAACGATATGCAAATAATGGTATAAAACTAGAATTACCTCAGCACTACCTTCCATCCGAACTTTTTTAGCTTGAATACCTAGTCGATCTGTTCCATGAAGCAGAAACTTTGTCAAAACTAAATCCCAAGAAATTATAACTGTAATGAAAGAGACCACACAAAGATATCATAATCACCTTGGTTAACAGCTATAACCTCCTTATTGCTGATTATTTCAAACGTCTCCTTCGTCATGTTTCTCACATCACAGCCAATGAGAAGAGGAGCCTGCAACAACATACAAATGAATCGACAGAGTTAGTCACTCCCGATACAATTTTGCAAACATTAAGTCATAAAAAAAAGGAGAGGGTCGGACATACTTTGGAAATAGCCCATATGCTAAAATGGACAACGTTTTCATCATATGTCATCCCTCCATTTCCAATCTCAAGCATATCCGGATCTGTTTTAATTATAAGGAAAAAAATGAAAGACCGTTCAGCTGCTACCAATCTCATATATAGTTTCTGCATAACTTGTGGCATGCGATTACACAAAAATTAATAAAACCAACCATTCCAACCACCAGGCCTCGCATATTCTGCATAAACTTCATTCTGGTCTGCTCTGGACACCATACTTTTGGAAAGCAAAACCATGATGACATAAGAAATTCAAACAAGACCTTCAGTATGCAAATTGAACTGAGTAATAAACTATTATACCTATCCCAGTTGCGTGTAATGTCATCAGTCGTTCTCCAACTGTTTCCGACCCTGCTACCCCATAAAGCTGGATGCATGTCTCCCCTACAAGGACGAGGAACAAAAGATATGTTAATTGAAGTGTTAATACATATAATGCCCGAGTAAAATGCAATAGAGCATATTCACCATTCACATAAGGAGAAGAAGATGGGACGTCCTGCTTTCATTAGAGCTCTGGTCATTATCGGGTACCTGCAATCATAAGAGTAAAATCTTTATGGATTACAACATAAAGTAGATATCTAAAGTATTAATGAGTTCATGATTCTCATTCCCAGAGTCTACACTACTTCATTACCGTTCCATTGGTTTAAGCCCGGTGTTGTAACAGTTATCATACTTCAAATAATCAATATGCTGTATAAAAAAAAAATCCACTCACAGTTAGTCAGCAACATGGTACTATAACTATGGCGGAATAGATAGTAAAGTCTTATCATTTGTAAAAGGGGGGAACGTACCCATTCAGCGAAGGTTTTGGCATCTTTTTCCTCATTGCCAAGTGAACCAGGCATTCTATGACTACAAGTGTATTCTCTACAAATAGAGGTGTATAACATTCAATCACCACATTTGTAACCAACAGGAAAATTTATTAATAACGAAGAATAAGACAGAACAAGAACAAAAAACATTACCCTGCATCTGAGTAGATTCCTAACTTAAGACCCTTGCTGTGAACATAGTCTGCAAGAGCTCGAATTCCAGAAGGAAACGTGGTCCTGTTAGCCACTAGATAACCCTGAAATTAAAAACCGTGTGTGTCATGGAGATAATCCCCAACCATAACTTATACGGAGCTAATTCTGAATTGAAATTAATAAAATTCAAAGTAATAACCTTTTTGTCACGAGTTTGTTCTGCCCAGCAATCATCTAGGAAACGAATATCAATCATCAATAACATGTTAGCTAGTTATCATTATATTCAATTATTCATATAGCTATTACACAAATATGAAATAGACAGTAACAAAATTTATGTACCTATATTAACATATTTATAGCCAAGCTTATCCAGACCCGTCGTGACCAGAGCATCAGCTGACATAAAAGAGGTACAAATTGAACAACAAAACAATTGTAATCAAACACCAAAATAAGATTAGGCAATGAGGGGGATAACAAATTACCAGATTCCCTAATGACTTTCTCCGTGACATCGCAGTAGAAGTAATTCCAACTATTCCACCTACAACCAATAACAAAGAATTAAACCACGAATCGACTATGACCATAGTACACACTCTTACTCCAAGACCAACATAACTGTTTAACTAAGCTTATTCTAACTTATAAGTCAAAACTCCAGAATCAAGATAACTACTTAACTAAGCTTATTCCCACTCATAAGTCAAAATCCGTAGTAATTTCAGTAACCTAAACAAATCTTATCAGACAAGATCCAATTAAACTTCAACTCACATTGCACAAACCTTCTAAAAACATAACTTTATGAGTTCACATTATGACATGCTTACAACTGTGTGTGTTAGTGTGTGTAAAGATAGAGCAGTGCTAGTACCCCATGGGAGGAGTATTGCCAAGGCCATTGTTAAGCAAAGAACGTCGAGCTTTCACTAAACTCTCCATGTTCTCATTATAAACTGATGCAGAAACACTCTCCAAACCAACTATAACCATCAAAACCAAGATACACAACAAGTTGCTTCTAGTAACCATTGTAACTTCACTGTTATTCTTGCAAACTTGCTCCTAGAGAGTTCTGCACAAATGTACCAAGTACATATAGAGACAGGTTGAAAGATAGGAAAAACAGTGAAGTGAAGTGGTGTGTGTTCTACTTAGCTTTTTCATTCATTATCCAATTTTCTTCACCCTTTACTAGGCAGACTTAATATAAAATATTATTTTTGACCGCCTCTTTTTTGAGTTCGTTTTCGAATTCTCTTTGTATACAACAAACTAATGGTCCAGTGATGTGACTTTGTGCAAAATTTTAAAATATTGAATGATTGGATAAACCAAGTCATTGTTTTGGGATGTTAGTAGTAGAAGTGAATTCTTTGTTGAAGTAGAAGATGAGTTTTGTATGAATCATCAATATATATATATAAAGGAGGATGCGGGCGTCTCTAGAATTGCTTGATTCAGTCTTCTGATTTTTCTTGAATTTCGGAGAGAAAATATAGTTATAATTCAAAAAATCAGGTAAGAATTCTAAAAGTGATACAATTCTTTTCTTATCGGATTCTAAAGATCATACAATTCTGTATATATTTATATACTGATAATTCTAAACTGTTAAGAAATTAGAATCTTAAAAAAAATATAATAACTAAAATCTATGAAATTCTAAGTAGTTAAGAAGTAGAAATCTTAAAAGAAAAGAGACATAATTTTATCCAATTATAATTATAATTTTATCATAATGTAAATGATTCTTGATTAGTATTATGCTTGAGGGGAGGGCGGCCCAAATTAATTTTTATTTAAATAATAATAATTTTATTATTATTATTATTATGTTTGACGGGAAAACGGTTAAAATAATTTTTTGTCTAAATTTATAAAAAATTTATAACGCCGCCGCGAAGCGCGGTATAAAGGAGGATGCGGGCGTCTCTAGAATTGCTCGATTCAGTCTTCTAATTTTTCTTAAATTTCGGATAGACACTATAATTATAATTCAAAAAAATCATGTTCAAGAATTCTAAAGGTAATACAATTCTTTTCTTATTGAATTCTAAAAATGATACAATTCTTTTCTTATTTAGTATTTCGTATTGAATTCTAAAGATGATACAATTCTTTTCTTATTTAATATTTCTTATTGAATTCTAAAGATATTACAATTCTTTTCTTATTTAGTAATTCTAATAGGAATATGATTATATTAATTCAAACGAACAATAATAAATAAAATACAATTTATATATAAGATTTGTAAGATAATATGTACAATTCTTATTTTCGGTAAGACATATAGAATATGTAGTTGACTTTTATATTATAAATTTTATTTTCGATAAGATATATAGAAGAATAATCTAATATTAGGTCCGTAATTATAACTGTGCTTTAAGAGTCTAAATAGTAGACACAAATAATAAATCAGATAACTCGATATGTTCGAATCATAAAATTTATTAACTCAGTGTGTCTAGAATTATTGAATTTAGTCTTATAATTTTTTTAATTAAATTTCAAATTGAAAATAAAATTATAACCTAAAAATCAGGTTAAAAAATACAATTCTTATTTTCAAAAGTTATAAAACTTATAGTCTTATTTTATTAAAAATTTTCAAATCATATATCTAACAAATAATTTTCTTAAATTTTGAATAGAAAATAAAATTAAAATCTAAAAATGAGGTTCAAGGGTTGCAAAGCTAATACAATTCTCTTTCTTATTCAAGAATCGTAAGAAGAGTATGATTTTATTTATTTAATATAAAAATCATTGAAAAAATACAATAAAAAACATAATTTTTATTTTTGAAAGTTATAAAATTATAGTCTTATTTTATTAATTCTTTTCAAATTATATATAAAAATAATAATTTTCTTAAATTTAGAGTAGAAAATAAAATTAAGAATATAGAAAATAAATTTATAATCTAAAAACCAGGTTCAAGTATTGTATAGATAAAAGGATTGCAAAGATTGCACAGTTCTTTTACTTATTTAAAATTCATAAAAGAGTAGGAATCTATTTATTCAAAATGACAATTATAGAACAAATATAATTTAAAAATAGGAATCACGTATTGATTTTATGATAATGTAAATGATTCTTGATTAATATTGTGTTTGGCGGGCACGGGAGGCGGCCCAAATTAATTTTCATCTAAATAATAATAAACTTTCTATTAATATTATGTTTGACGGGAAAGTGGCTAAAATAATTTTATCTATGTCATAATATAATTTTTTGTTAAAACGGGACCACGGTTTAAAATAATTATTATCCATATATAATCTTTAATTTTATCATAATTAAAATATTTTTTATTAGTATTGTGTTTGACAATAAGGCGACTCAAACTAATATCTAAATTATGATGTTTTTGTTATTAGTATTGTGTTTGACAAAAGAGCGGCTCAAACTAATTTTGATCTATATTATAATATTTAATTTTATTATAAAAATTATAATTATGGATTAATATTGTCTTTGACGGGAGTGCGGTTCGGACTAATTTTATTATTAGTATTGTGTTTGATAGGATGACCACTTAAACAAATTTTTATACCAACTATAATGTTTTTTTATTAGTGATATATTTAATGAGAAGATGATTCAAAATAATTTTTATACTATTATAATATTAATTCGTATTAAAATTATAACGCCGCCGCGAAGCGCGGCTTTTTCCACTAGTTGTAATAATAAAGCATATTTATAAATTTTTAATTATAAGTGTATTCTCATCTACATGTGAAGTAAGATAGAGAGTGAACTAAATTATGTAGTTTATAGTTGTGTTTACTCATCTATGTCTGTGTTAGTAAAGTTATTATTTAATTAACGCCGACTATGGTCTTCCTGACAAAAAAAAAACACTGACTATGATCTTCATTTCTGAAATTCGATTAAAGTAAAATATATAATAGTTTCTTAAAATTAAAATACTATATGAAGTAGGAATATTCATAAATATATCAACTTTTTACAAATTATTTACAAAATTAATGTCAGGTTGATTTTTTTTTCAAAAATACAATATGTTCGCAAATTATTTACAAAAATACGATTTGCAACTTCTGCAACCTCATTTGCAACATCAGTTTGCAACTGTTGCAAATAAAGTTGCGTAAGTTGCAAATGAAATTTTCATTTGCAACTGTTGCAAATGGGGTTGCAAACAAGGTTGCAGAGACTGCAAGACGTATTTTTTATTTTTTATTTTTTTTTGACAAAACGTATTTTTTATTTTTAAATAATTATATTTGAAAATCACACCACCAAACAAAAATTATAACCAAATTATACATGTTTATTATTGTATTGCATAAGTTTACCGATAAATAATTAGTGTCTTTGTCCTTCTCATTTTACAATTTTTTTAACTAGTCAGCAAGAACTTTAATATTTATATAAAATACAATTTCATCATTTATCTTTACATTTTTTTTCTTAAATAAAAACTCAAATATTAATATAAATTACACAATTATATACATTTCTGAAATTCGATCTTCATTTCTGAAATTCGATTAATTTTTACAAAATGTTCTTAAAGTAAAATATATAATAGTTTCTTAAAATTAAAATACTATATGAAGTAAGAATATTCATAAATATATCAACTTTTTACAAATTATTTACAAAAATAATGTCAGGTTGATTTTTTTTTTCAAAAATACAATATGTTCGCAAATTATTTACAAAAATACGATTTGCAACTTCTACAACCTCATTTGCAACATCAGTTTGCAACTGTTGCAAATGAAGTTGCGTAAGTTGCAAATGAAAATTTTCATTTGCAACTGTTGCAAATGGGGTTGCAAACAAGGTTGCAGAGATTGCAAGACGTATTTTTTATTTTTTATTTTTTTTGACAAAACGTATTTTTTATTTTTAAATAATTATATTTGAAAATCACACCACCAAACAAAAATTATAACCAAATTATACATGTTTATTATTGTATTGCATAAGTTTACCGATAAGTAATTAGTGTCTTTGTCCTTCTCATTTTACAATTTTTTTAACTAGTCAGCAAGTACTTTAATATTTATATAAAATACAATTTCATCATTTATCTTTACATTTTATTCTTAAATAAAAACTCAAATATTAATATAAATTACACTATTATATTTTATAAAAATATTAAAATAAGTACAGTATTGCATCCCCGATTATACAAAGGGATCAAGATAACTACTTAACTAAGCTTATTGCCACTCACAAGTCAAAATCCTTAGTAATAGGGGTGTAAATGAGCCGAGCCGAGCCGAATTCTAGAGTGCTCGTGTATCGTTTGTTAAAAAATTAGCGAACTCGAACTCGAGCTCGAGCTTGGATCGAGCCAAAAATACTGTTTGAGTATCGACTCATTAAGGAATAACTCTGTTCGCGAACGGCTCGCGAACCACTCACGAACATGTCTCACGAGCTTTTGCTCACGAACCGCTCATTAACTTACGGTTACGAATGCGTCTCACAAATTTTTGCTTACCAACCGCTCATTAATTTTGTTCACGAGCTTGTTTAATAAACTTTGCTAACGAGCTAGCTTACGCTCATAAATTTATTTACGAGCTTGTTTGTTATTTAATTTAATAAAAAAAATTAAATTATAACAATATTTTAATTTATGCTCTAAAGAATCATAAATTCATAATAAATCATTCATTAATAAAACTCCCACATCCACGAGCCATGTTCACGAGACAGGTTCACGAGCCAAGTTCACGAACCATGTTCACGAACTTATAATTCGAACTTGTTCGCGAACTATCGAGTCGAACTCTACTGTGCTCAAGTTCAGCTTGTTTATAAAACGAACCTTAAAATTGTGCTCAGGATCGACTCGTTTATAAATCGAACCGAGGTCGAACCGAGCTTTTTTCGAACCGAACACCGAGCGGTTATCGAGCGTATCAACTCATTTACAGGCCTACGTAGTAATTTCAGTAACCTAAACAAGAAATAAGAGTGATTATACTACCGCTCAATATCAACATCTAATTTATTTTCTAATCCTTTACAATATGTGTTTCCTTTCATCTCATTTATTCCGGAAATTAGATTTAAATACATGCTTGTTTGACCGTGCTTTTTTAAGCACGTCTAGATTTATAATAGATTTATAATTCAGAAATCCGTACTATTTGGTAAAAGAAGCATAAAATATTTTTTTAGAGTTTTTTAAATCAAAAGTTAAAGGTCAGAAATGCTAGTTTTTGAGATTTTTTAGTGATTTATATTTTATTATGAAGTTTTTAATTTTTTAATTTGTAATCAATTTTATATAAATAATAAAGTTTCTTGTATTTATTATTTATTTATTTTTCTTAATTTATAAATTTAAACACTCAATTAATTTATAAATAAAATTATCCAAATACATTTAATATCTTATAAATCAAATTCATTTATCACTTATAATTTAAACGGTCTCATGATTTATTTTTGGCAAAAGTTCACGCCAGAGAGAAAAACCCCATGGAGGTAAAAAAAATTGGTTCTGCTGAATGTTCCCGTGAAAAGCAAATAGGTGGTCAGTCCTGCACGGCTTCTTCACGTTGTGTGTGGACACAACTGAGAAGATATAAAGTAAAGTATGGTCCATCTACACCACCATATACAAGTAAGATTTGGTCCATCTGCCGCATTGTTGTTGATGTGACTCATCTTTGCTCGGTGCGGTTTTTGGCTAAAATTGTAAACCAAACTGCATATGCGGTTTTGCCAGTTTCTTAAACCGCAACCACACCACGAAGAATTAAAACCACATAAACTGAAAAGACGGTGCGGTTTATGCGGTTTATATATATTGAAATAATTTATTAAAATGAAATTATAAAATTTGTCCATAATCAATTATTTTTCAGGAAAAATATAATATGATAAAAGTGGAAATTAAATCACGAATACATGTTCGCGTATCCAACATACATTGAACTATGCTACAGTATAACAATTTTGCAAACACAAAATAAATCATAAGAACAGCTAGACTACCGGTGCTTGCTCTTCCCTCCTGATGCTTCCCTCTACAGCTGCATATATATGAAATGCTCTTTTATTTTTGTTAAGCTTCAGTGAAACTAAGGCTAACGGAGCACAGAGGGGTTACTGTCAAGTAATGGACTTCCAATTCATATATGTGTTAGTGTGTGTAAAGATAGAGTAGTGCTAGTACCCCATGGGAGGAGTATTGCCAAGGCCATTATTAAGCAAAGAACCCGAGCTTTCACTAAACTCTCCATGTTCTCATCAATCATCAATATATATAAAGGAGGATGCGGGCGTCTCAAAAATTGTTCGATTCAGTATACTAATTTTTCTTAAATTTCAGATGAAAAAAATATAATTATACTTAAAAAAACAGGTTTAGGGATTCTAATGCTAATATAATTCTTTTTCTTATTGGATTCGAAAGGTAATATATTCTAGAATTGAAAAAATTAGTTTAAAAGATTCTAAAGATAATAGAATTCTTTTTTCTTATTGGAATTTAAAGGTAATATAATTCTTTTATCCCGGTATTTTTGAATCGATATATTTACTATCCTACTGCTTGAGAGCTCCTAGGCTGCCCAGATGATATCGCGGAGCAAACTCGAATAGTGGCTTTGTGGTTCATTTGCATGTATTTTAGTTTTTTCTAGAAACTCTCCGTTTAATTTTTCTAATTTTTTGAGAGAAAATAGGTAAAGTAGCTAAAAAATAGTAATCGTAAAAGTGATATAATTCTAAGTAGTTAAGAAATAGAAATTTTAACAAAAATATAATAGCTAAAATCTGTGAAATTCTAATTAGTTAAGAAATAGTCATCTTAAAAAAAAGATAATTCTAAACAATTAAGAAATAGGAATCTTAAAGAAAAATATAATAGCTAAAATCCATGAAATTGGATATATTTATCCGATTATAATTATAATTTTATTATAATATAAACGATTTTTGATTGGTATCGTGTTTGAGGGGAGGGCGGCCCAAATTAATTTTTATCTAAATAATAATAAATTTTCTATTAGTATTATGTTTGACGGTGAAGCGGCTAAAATAATTTTTTATCTAAGTTAAAGTATATTTTTTTTATTAAAATGGGACCATAGCTTAAAATAATTTTTATCCAATTATAATAATTGGATAAAAATTATTTTTAATAGTATTGTGTTTGACGGTAGGGCGACTCAGACTAATATCTATGTTATAATGTTTTGTTATTAGTATTGTGTTTGATAAGAGAGCGGATCAAACTAATTTTTATCTATATTACTATATTTAATTTTATCATAATTATAATAATTATTGATTAATATTGTCTTTGATGGGAGGGCGGGTTAAACAATTTACTTTATTAGTATTGTGTTTGACAAAAGGGACACTTAAACAAATTTTTATATTAATTATAATATTTTTTATTAATGGCATGTTCAACGGGAACATGACTTAAAATAACTTTTTTGCAATTATAATATTAATTTTATCAAAATTTATAAAAAAAGATTTTTGAATAGTATTGTGTTTGAGGGGAGGGCGGCCCAAATTAAATTTTATCTAAATAATAATAAATTTTCTATTAATATTATGTTTAACGGGAAATAGCGGTTAAAACAATTTTTTTTATCTAAGTTATAATGTTTTTTTTTTTATTAAAACGGGACCACGACTTCAAATAAATTTTATCAAGTTATAATCTTTAACTTTATCATAATTATAATAATTTTTTATTAGTATTGTGTTTGACGGTAGGGCGACTCAGATTAATATGTATATTATAAATTTTTGTTATTATTATTATGTTTGATGAGGGAGCGGCTCAAACTAATTTTTATCTATATTATTATATTTAATTTTATCATAATTATAATAATTATTGATTGATATTATCTTTGATGGGAGGGCGGTTCAAACAATTTTTTTTATTAGTATTGTGTATGACAAGAAGGCCACTTAAACAAATTTTTATATTAATTATAATATTTTCTTTACTAATGATATGTTTAACAGGAACATAACTCAAAATAATTTTTACACATTATAATATTAATTCGTATTAAAATTTATAAAAAAAATCATAACGACGCCGCGAAGCGCGACTTTATTCACTGGTTATAAACTAATGCAGAAACACTCTCCAAACCAACTATAACTATCAAAACCAAGATACACAACAAGTTGCTTCTAGTAACCATTGTAACTTCACTAATTTTCTTGCAAACTTGCTTCCTAGAGAGTTCTGTACAAAATGTAATAAGTACATATAAAGACAGTGTTGAAAGATGGGAAAAACAGTGGTGAAGTTGGTTTAGGATAGAATGTTGAAGATTCTACTTAGCTTTTTTCACTCATTATCCAATTTTCTTCACCCTTTACTAGGCAGACTTGATATAAAATATTATATTTCACCGCCTCTTTTGTGAATTCGTTTTCGAATTCTCTTCTATACAATGACAACTACTCCTTCCGTCCCGGTAAATTGTATATTATTGTTTGTACGCATTTTGATATTTCTATGAATTATAGTTTTATAACGTTTTTTAATTTATTTTTTCTAAATAAATATTTAAACATTAAATTTTTATTCAGAAAAAAATTAATTAAAAATATATTATTGAGTTATACTTTAAAAAAGTCTTAAAAACGTGTAAAAATTAACATATACAATTGAATGGAACGAGAGAGTGATGGTCCAGTGATGTGACTTGTGCAAAATTTTGAAATACTGAATGATTGATAAAAATAAGTCATTATTTTGGTATGTCAGTAGCAAAAGTGAATTCATTGTTGAAGTAGAAGATGAGTTTGGTATGAATTCTAATTATAAAAAGCTTCATAATGTAAGCGTATTCATGTATATGTAATGTAAGATATTAGAGTGAACTAAAGGGTTCTGTAGTTTATCGTTTAGTTGTTTTTTATTTCTTAACACATTTAGTTTGGTCATATTTTTTTAGTCATTCTTATATTATTATTATTTTGTTAAAAACAAAAAGATAAAAACTTTATAGGAAATTGCGCAACAAAAAACATGCGAAATAAATATATAATTTTGAATATCTTTTTTAAACAAAAATCTTCATATAACTCTCTCGAATTTTAACATGTTCTATTTCAATACAAACACGAATAATTACATAATTTTTTCCAAGTCTAATCTGTTAGACGACAAATATCTTTTTTTCATACATATGAAGAATACGAAATATGAAAAATCTGATTTAAAATTAATTGAATAATAAATTATCCCGTATTAATAACAATTTTTTAAATAGATAATAAATTATAAAAACTGAATTTCCGTGAGAAAATATAATCTATTGGTTAATACAATTTAATTAAAAGTTAATTCATTAACATTAAAATACTAATAAAATGATGTTAAAATTTTAATTACAAAAAATGAATTACGAATTATATAACTGTCTATGCTTCGCACAGGTTAAACGCAAGTGTTTAATAACAAGGCAAAGCAACTTCGGTTAATAGCGATACCTGGTGGAGTAATCTCTGGGTGCAATGACCAATCCACGACCCTTCCTTGCTCCACGATACACTGTTTCGATAATGTCAATGAACTCCTGCTTGTCCTTCATTGCCCAATTAATCTTATTGTTGTTCCCAGTGCCAAGATCAATCATGATATGTTTGTTTCTGAAAAAGAACATAACGGTAGAAGGATCGTACAGTTCATACATAGTGTTGAAGTCAGGCACCTCAGTAATATCCACGAGATAAATCACAGCAAAATTGTTTATCTTCTCAGCAACAGAAGCTAGTACTTCATCCATCTGCATACAAGTCTCATCCCAATCGTGACCGAAGCGGATGACAACGAGGCGTTCTTCTTCGGCGAGAATAGCTTGATCTACAGCCCATCCTTTGTGCAGGTGTGGTAGCAAGTACGACATCGTCTCTCTCGTTTGTTGAGTATACAACAACGAAAGCAAAAACGCTAATTTTATTGATCTCTCAATTTTGTTGTGTTGTGATTTTAAAATTACATGAGAGTATTTGTAAGAAAAAAAACTGACCTAACCAAAATAGGAGTCTAACTTTGAAATATCAAACTCTAATTAGAGTCCAAATATTTCTAACCAAATCCTATTCTGAATCTGACTTCACAAACCCAACATAGTTCTCTCTCGTTATATATAAGCTAGAAAATAATACCCTGCAGCTATATCCCCCAATTTTTTATGGTTTAGTTGTTTAGTTTGTTTATGTTGTTTTTAAGCTCTCATATTCTCTTTCAAGGTTGTATAAAGTGCAACTCCTTTTGTCAGCAGCTTGGTCTACTATTTCAGTGAGTATCGTAAGAATTTCTCAGATTTAATGAATGTAGTTTGTCGTTTAAAAAAAATCTAAATTATTTGGTAAAGTTATAGTTGTGTTTAATGATTTGTCTTTAAAATATCTCCGCACGTTATATTATAGCATTAGTTCATACAAAATATCGGACAATAAGAGAATTCACATTGAATGCCCCATTCTATCTCTACATTCTTAGTAATTACATTCTAACTAAATTTTGTAATTCCTCAAAGTTATTTTCATGAATTTAAATGTCTTCTACATCTCATTTCCTATCCTACCTTATCTCCTTACCCCATCCCTATAATTTTTTTTTATTATTTCTTTCTCTTTCTCTCATTTATTATCTCATCAATTACACTTAACAATGAAATTAAAAAATGAAAGATAAAAGAATGGGGATTTATAATGAGTCCCCAAACATGGGGTTTTAGTTTTTGTCCGTAGAACTAAACTCTATTTTAGGGTCTTGAATGGAGCAACAATTTTGCTAAAAAATTAAGAATTTTCTTAAAATATAAGGATATGAGTCGTACGGGGAACCCAATGAGAATGCTCTAAGATCAATCATAATACTTTTGTGTAGGAGTGCAATTTTCAGATTTTATATTCTATTTTATAAATTTTGAATTATACAATTAATTGTTTCGTTTGCATTCAATTTATGTAATATAATCAATAAATTAGCATTAACACTTTAATATGTTATATAATATCTTTTGTTTAAATTTAATCTTATTTTTCTTTATTAATTTTTTAAAAAAATTATCTATTTTCAGGTGTTGTCAACTTATATTTGAAAAGCAAATGAACAATATATAAGTGATTATACTACCGGTCAATATAAATATCTAATTTATTTTCTAATCCTTTACAATAGTTTTTCCTTTCATCTCATTTATTCCGGAAATTAGATTTGAATATAAGACTTGTTTAACCGTGTTTTTTTAAGCACCTTTGGACTTATAATTCAGAAATAGTTTATCCGTATTATTTAATAAAAGCAGCATAAATGTTTTTCTTGAGTTTTTTGAATCAAAAACTAGAAGTGAGAAATGCTAGTAATTTTGAACTTTTTTGTGATTTATATTTTATCATGAATATTTTATTTTTCTTAATTTGTAAATTTGAATTGCTAAACACTCGATTAATTTATAAGTAAAATCATCAAAACATATTGGATATCTTATAAATTAAATTCATTTATCACTTATAATTTAAACAGTCTCATAATTTAGTTTTGGCGAAAGTTCACACCAGAAAGAAAAATCCCATGGAGGTAAAAAAAATAAAAATGGTTCTGCTGAATGTTCCTGTGAAGAGCAAATAAGTAGTCAGTCCTGCACGGCTTCTTCACGTTGTGTCCCCACACACAAGTCACACAACTGAGAACATACTCCATCTGTCTCAGTCAATTGGAGGCGTTTCTTTTTCACTGCATGCATTTTAAGACTCCTATATAACAAGCTACCAGATTCCCTAATGATTTTCTCCATGACATCGCAGTAGAAGTAAATCCAACTATTCCACCTACAATCAATAACAAAGAATTAGACCACGAAATCGACTATGCACAGAGTACACACTCTCAATCCAAGATCAACATAACCATTTCACTAAGCTTATTCTGACTTATAAGTCAAAACTCCAGGATCAAGATAACTACTTAACTAAGCTTGTTAGTGTGTGTAAAGACAGAGCAATGCTAGTACCCCATGGGAGGAGTATTGCCTGTTGGAATATTTGTTTAATCTAAACTTGTGTTAAAATAAATTATTGTTAGCAGGTGGTTTAGTTTGTATGTATTAGCAGGAGAGATATGATAGGAGAGTCATGGGTAGTTGAAGTATTTTAGGAGTCCACTACGTTAGTTGCTATTTTTGTGTTACCACCTTGTGCCTGTAGTTCTATTTAAATTGCATGTATCTTGTTTAGTTCATTATTAGAAGAAGAGAATACAATGTAGTCTTTATGTATCTTCTCCGTTTATTCATATAAAACTACAATCTCTATATCCTTATTATTATTTTTATCAAATTTCAACATGGTACCAGAGCTTGGGGGAGTATCAATGTGACGCCCCCAGATCCGCATTCCGCAGATTTGGTCCATCACTATACATCTGGCCCAAAACAAAACTTTCATTACATATTTAAGATTACACAATCCAACTCTTGCCCCACAAGTCCAGGGTCGATCGTCTTACAACATTACTATCAGGTCTATCTTGATTACATATTTGCAAGTCCGATTACAGACCATTATAATAACTATAGTTGTACTACCAAACAACGTAGTCTAGCAGCCTCAGCTTGTGTGATGAGCCTTTTCCTTGCCTATGCCAAAACCCGTTTCCGGGCAAATCTCTTGGGTTGTGCCAATCTCACTGCTCAAAAGAATATAAAGTAGATACAAGAATGAGCAATCAAATTGCTCAGCAAGTCAACATATCACAGAATAACAAATAACAAGATATGCAAATAAGCCATCGAAAGCATATCAAATCAAAGCAACAAAACAGTTATCATCAAACGACAAAACAATGTCAAGTAAAGGAACTGCTGGTCTTCCACCTCTCGGTAACACTACATGGCTCGATCAACACCATTTCGTGAATACCGTTCTCCTGTGTAGTCCTAGTGGTCTGATCGTAACCACTGAAGACACACCAACACTCTCTTTGCTAGCATCAGGGTTTAACACTGGAACCCCACTATCTGCCTTACCAGATAGTAAATTTCAACTCTACCACGAATTTAATAAATTCGTGTTGACCAGCTTGAACCGATTCCTCCGAATACAAGGAAATTTTCCCAAACAAACACTTCTCAATCATCACTGCTAATTTTTATCAAAAAAGTGCGAACAATGCACCCTTTCGTCATTACAAAGATTACCCGAAGGTAGAAGTGAAAGATAATTAAAATAATTAGATTCCAAAAGATAAGATGATCTCCAAAAAGAGTAAATTGAGATCATCGCTGCCAAGTATTCACATCAAGCTTCGAAGATTCAAAATATTATCGTTATAGGATCAACTCATTCCCGAACAATGGGAGAGCTCGAATTATATAAAATAATATGTGAGCAATATCTTTAAAGCCTTCAAAATGAAGCAGAGATATTTTCTCGATTCACAATGATACGAAATGTAATATTTTCACAATCAACACTTTTCACAAAATATGAAATAGGCACGAAAAACTTCACATCAAGACAGGGATAGTGAACTTGCCTGTCGTCCTTAGCTTGATAATATTCTTGTAATTATCACGTATAATCGGTTTCATCCTTCCGAATATTCAATTTCTAATTCACGTAAAATAATACTTTAATATCTCATCAAAGAAAACAAAAATGCCAAAATAATCTATATTATGAATCCGACAAATAATATTAAGAATTTGATAGGATATCTATCTCATTTTCTTTTACACTGTAAACTAACATATTGTATGTGTACATGTAGTAGATACACTTATTTAAGTCCAGAGCCTAACTTTCTTTTATCAACTACTAAATAAATCGTTTATATAGTCCATATTTGATTATTTATTAATGCTATCTCTATTTAATTTTTAAACAATTATTCCACTTATATTTCGTTCCCCACATTCCATTTCTACTAATCCAAGAAATTTGTGGTTCATCATCACTTATTCATATTTACTAAATAAACATCTATCTGTCTATTTAACATCAAAATCCTACACTCTCTAATTAATTCTACGTATTCCTTTACCAACACTTATTCACCAACCCATTAAATAAATCGATAAATTAAATATAAAAATCATCTCCGCATCCCCAATTTATTACCTCACAATTATTTTTAATAAATTCATTTTATATTCTTAACTCAAAATTATTATTATTATCATTATTCTCTCTCACAAAATTTTAATATATACCACCCCTCTCCCTTCTTCCTTTCCATTGCCTCACACCTCCTCCTTTAACAACCTATTCTGCTTAATCAATCAGCACAACCAAAACAGTTAAGTTATTTAACCAAACTCAAAATTCTTAAATAGAAGACATAAAACTCGTGTATTCATTATTTTCATGGCTCCTATTTAAATAGCTTTTATTGAATAAAAGATGGGCTATAAATATTCAATATTACCATTAATCAAAGATAGAAAGAGAATATACCTTGATGATGGATTCTGATTCTTCTTTACTGTCTTGAGTTTTACTTGCTTTGGTACCTCCTGAATTTGCCAAACTAAAACTAAACAACGTGTTTGGTATTTATACTAATCATAAATCATGGTTAAGATTTAATTTACCTTGGTTAACAATTACTTGGGCACTACTCTTTGGTTTTTAAGTACCTGGTTTTGATAAACCAATGTGCCACAAACCACCCCATTAGTCGGTTAGCTAGTTTTGTTAAAATATTTTTTTTTTTTATTTATATATTCTTTTTATTTGCCCGTATATTAAATGTTTCGCAACTGGAAATATTTTAGCCCCGGGTCATTTAACAACTTCCTATTTAAATATTTTAATAAAAAATATCATTCGGGATTATACTAAATAATTAATTAAATAATTATTCTAGTATTTCTCTAAATATTTCAAAATTTAATAGTTATAACGAAATATTTATTTTAGCTAAACCCGTAAAATTTATAATATTCCCGGGCCATAACAAAATTATACATCTACCAATTTATTTACGTGGCCAACATTTAGATCCTAATGGTACGAAAATGGATTTAATTTGCTAGCCGATATAAACAAACCTCGTACTAGCCTGAAATGTTTTACGTACCAATATTTTTATTAAATAATAATTTCACAATTATTTAAATGATAGCTTTAACCGCATAAAATTAAATAATTAATTTGTTTACGTACTTGAAATTTTACGGTTGTTACATTCTTCCCTCGTTTAAAGGATTCCGACCTCGGAATCAGATTTGATGCTGAAACAACTCTGGATACTTCTCTTTCATTACTTCTTCCAGTTCCCACGTGGCTTCTTCTACAGTTTGATTTCCCCAAATTACTTTAAACATTTTCACTTTCTTATTTCTTAATTCCTGAAACTTTGACTCCACAATTTCCAAAGGCTTTTTTTTTTTCATATGTTAAATCAGACTGAAGGTTAATCGGCTCCTAATTTAGAACATGCTGAATATCAGTCTTGTAAGCTTTCAAAAGAGATACATGAAATACATCATGAATATGTTGTAGATCTGGAGGTAAAGCTAATTGATAAGACACGACTCCAACTTTTCTTAGAATCTCGAAGGTTTCGATTTATCTTGGATTCAATTTTCTTTTCTTTCCAAACCTGATTATTCCTTTCCAAGGTGATACTTTCAAAAGTATTTTTCCCCAACTTCAAATGTCATTTCTTTTCTTCCTAAGTCTGCATATTTCTTTTGCCTGTCTTGAGCTTCAACTAACCTTTTGTGTATCTTCTCGATCAATTGTGTAGTTTGCTGAACAAGTTCCGGTCCTAATAACTTTTTCTCTCCCACTTCCTCCCAAACAAGAGGCGATCTACATTTTCTACCATATAATGTCCATAAGGCGCCATTCCAATATTAGCATGGTAGCTGTTATTGTATGCAAACTCCACCAAAGGCAAGTGATCATCCCAACTTCCTTTAAAATCTAATGAACAAGCTCTTAACATATCCTCTATAGTTTGTATTGTTCTTTTACTTTGCCCAGCTGTTTGTGGGTGATATGCAGTTCTCAAATTAAGCTTAGTCCCAAAACACTCTTGAAAAGCTTGCCAGAATCTTGAAGAAAATCTTGCATCTCTGCTTGAAACAATTGACACTGACACTCCATGTCTGGTCACGACCTCATTCATATATAGCTTTACTAATCTCTTCATGGTGTACTTTTCACTAATAGGAAGAAAATATGCTAATTTCGTCAACCTATCTACAATTACCCAAATAGCATCATGATTAGCTCGAGTCTTTGGCAATCTAACTATAAAATCCATGGTGATGTGTTCCCATTTCCATTCTGGAATCTCTAATGGCCGCAATAATCCGTTAGGTCTTTGGTGCTCTGCTTTCACTTTTTGACAAGTCAGACATTTACTCACCCCCTCAGCTATTTCTCTTTTCATGTTAGGGGACTAATAGTTTCTCTTAAATTCTTGGTACGTCTTAGTACTTTCCTGGTGTATTGAATATCTCGATTCATGAGCTTTACTAAAAAATATCTCTTTTAAGATCAAACAGGTTAGGAATCCAAATTCTTTTAGCAAATCTCATAATTCCTTTCTCATATTTCACTTAAATTCTCATCGTTAGTAAATTCAAAATGTCTTTCTTTAATTATCAACTCTTGAATTTGTTTTATTATTTTCAAGTATCTCTGGCTACACTTATATCTCAAAAATCCTTCCATCCTTATGCTCTGAATCCTTAATCTTCAATCCTAGATTTTCCATATTCTTAATCAATTTCTTGAATCAAGACATCACATTAATTCTCTCCTTTCTACTTGACGCGTCATCAACTACCTTAGCCTTCCCTGGGTGATAGTTAATTGTACAATCATAGTCTTTTATCAATTATAACCATCTCCTTTGTCTCATATTCAATTCTTTCAGAGCAAACCGTATTTTTAAGCTCTTACGATCCGTAAATATCTCACACTTCTCACCATACAAGGAATGTCGCCAAATCTTTAAAGAAAACATTATAGCAGCTAACTCTAGGTCATGTGGGGTATCTCAGCTCGTGAGCCTTAAGTTCCCTAGAAGCATATGCTATCATCTCTCCATGTATGTATAAGAACACATCTAAGTCCTTGATGAGATGCATCGCTATAAACCCACAAAATATCATGTCTCATTATGTAAGGTTAATACAAGGGCCATTGTAAGCCGCTTCTTTAATTCTTGAAAACTTTCCTCGTACTCAGGTATCCACTCAAAATTCTCTTCGTTTCTAGTCAACTTAGTCAAAGAAGTCTCAATCTTAAAGAAATCTTTCAAAAATATTTTATAATATCCTGCTAAATCAAGAAAACTTCTCACTTTGGTTGGGGTTCTTAGTCTTTTCCAATTTGATAATGCCTCAATCTTCGCGGGTATACCAATATTCCTTTCTTAAAAACTATATGCCCTTAAAAACTATACTTGCTTTATCAAAATTCTCATTTTGAAAATTTTGCAGATAACTTTTCTTTCCTCAAAATTTTCTAAGTTACTCTAAGATGCTCAACATGTTTTTCTTTCGTCTGAGAATATATTATATATCATCAATAAAACAATAACGAACTTATCCAAATATTTCTTCAATACTCTATTCATAAGATCCATAATTGTTATAGGTGCATTAGTCAATCCGAAAGGCATCTCTTAAGAACTCACAATGTTCATGTCGGGGCCTAAAGACCGTCTTAGGTACATTCTCAGACCCGATTCTGTAACTGATGATATCCAGATCTCGTGTCTATCTTAAAAAAATAAGATGCTTTCCTCAACAACTAAAACAATCATCAACCCTAGGCAAGGGTCATCTTGTTAAATCTCAATAATCGATGTAACAACCCTCAAATCCGGGGGTCTGGATTTGACACCTCCATACAACACCTTTACAAAACAACTTAGGAAAAATTGCGTTTTTGAAAAGAACAAAATCAAACAATTTGATATCTGAGCATTTCGAGAAGAATTTAAAGGAAATCGGAATTTTTTTAAAACTCTCTTGGACATATAGAAGTCTTTCACAATGGTATCACTGATCACTGAGTTTTCAAAGTAGCTCTCATTTGAAATAAAAGGATGATTGGGAGCCCAATACGATCAAATGAACTAAGTGTTGCGTGTCCAAATTAAGACACTACTAAAGGTTGTTAACCTTCTTGTAATTACAACACACACACAAGTGATGGCGTCCCATCCAACTCCTATCACACAGATAGGTATACCTTGTGTCCCCTATAATTAGGGTTGTTCATCCCAATCAGATTGAAGAAATATCAAGGAATATTTATTTCAAAGATTTGCTTTTGAATCGTTATTTCACAATTTGGGCAACCTTGATCTACCATAATTATTTCTCAACACACTTCTTCCAAGGAATGCGAGCAATGCATCCTTTAATCACAATTCAAGGATTTTCAGTGGATAAAATAAGAAATAGGATCAAATATAAGACGATCTCTTAGAATTATTATATTAAGATCATCATTGTGGTGTATATTTATTCCAATTCTCGACTATTAAATCATGAATCACAAAAGATTTTGTAACATCAAAGAAATATTGATTATTAGGAGTAGTCGCTTCCGAACAAAGAAAGGACTCAAGATACATCATAAACTTCTCAGTTTTCAAAATGAGAAATGATGTCAACTTGAGCAGAAACAGTGTGAAATGTAATATTATTCATAAATAGCGTATTCCACAGATCCGTACTCAAGCAACGAGAGTCTTCCTTATAACACATTTGCGGTTTGCGAAATTCTACATCTTTGATTTGCTTCTACTTTACCTATATCCTTCACTCGCGACATCTCTTACAAAAGGTTTCTTCACAACATAAGTCCAAGGTTTCTTTCCATCATTTTGATTATTTTGCGTGGGTTTCCGCCTTCGACTAACTTACTTTTTTGGTTAAACAACTCACTAATACAAGCTTTGTGCACTAATGTCGCATAACTAGAAATCTCGAGAACAACAACTCTATTCTAAATCCAGGGGTTTAAGCCCGGCTGAAAAACGTCTAGTTTTTCAGTTTTTTTTTTTTTTTTTTTCGTCGGTATATACTTGATGCGGAATAAATTTCGAAAGTTCGATAAACTTAGCTTCGTACTCAGCTATTGACATATTCTCTTGCTTGAGCTTTAGCAATTTGAGCTCCATTTGATTCTCTAGGTGTTTAGGTAAATACTTTTCTAGGAATAACTTTGTAAACCTGGTCCATGACATCACGCTAGAATCTTCTAGGACTTGCTTAACTTCCCACCAATAATTAGACTCTTCATAAACATCAAAATTAATTTTCTTATCATCTTCTATACCAACTATTTCAAAATCTTAGCCATATCTTGGCTTCAACAGGATCAACATCCCCTTTTAAACTCTTGTGGTGGCAAAAATTTGAAAGATTTGAATGAAAAGGTAGGTTTTGACTCGAAGAATTTCTTTCGGGATTGTTTTGAAAATTTTAGGTATGTTGTTGAAGAAAATCAACAAGTAATTGAACAGGATTGGGTCTGGGTTGAAATCCAGGTGAAGCATCTAGTATTGATTCATAAAAAGAGTTGTCATTCAGGTTCGAATTCAAATATATAAAAGTGAACAAAATAGGTTTCATCATTATACAAAATTACAAGATTTATTTAAAGGTACAACAATGTGCAATTTTGAAAAATTCATAGTATATAATTTTTGAAAACAGGTTCCACATTTTGGTTGAAAATACAAGTTGTACCAAAGTTGCATATTTTTGAAAACTTTTAGAAACTTTAAAGGTTGTACCTTTTCTTTTGAAAACTCTAAAACTTTAGAAACTTGAACGTTTCTCTTTTTTTTTTTTTTTTTTTTTTGAAAACCTCGAAAAAAGAAAAAAAAAAACTTTAAAAGGTTGAGTAAATATACTCATAAAAATTTCACATTGGATCATTGAGGTAGCAGATGCAAGATAGGTTGACAGGAGTGAAACAGGTTAAAAGTAGTTGACAAGTGCAAGAAGCATAGGGAAAGTATAGACAAAGAAAGAGACACCAATATGACAACAAGATTGATCATTCTTCCCAAAGTGGTCATAATATCTGAAGCTTTTTAGAGCACAAGTCATGATATAGAAGTATATCTGATCTGGTCATCACCCTACTATATCAAATTTAATCTGGACACCACTATACAAAAGATCACTTTATATAAATCTCTACTACCAAAATGATCTACTGATCGAAACTGTAGCATCTGTTTCTCAATAAAAGGAAGTGAACAATTCTCCATCCCGATACTATACAAAAGTATCTACATATCCTCTATAATATACCATAATTGAGATACACACGGACTACATGTGTTCTTTCCCAAAAGTCAAATTATACTTAAAACAACAAATATATCAACCAGATATCCCTGAGATCCTACGGTGGAACTCTGAAAAGGTTCTATTTATCAGTGTTGTAAAAAGTTTAACATTTACATATCCTGAGCTGATGGAGGGTATTCCACAGATATTAGCATGAAGTCCCTCAAATATAGAAATAGAAATTTTATACATAATCCCCATGCTAAATACTCGGGTCAAAAATCCTGAACCCGCAGAACAAACATAGGGTCGTGAGATCCTGGAATCCCAACTCTAGAGTCATAAGTAGACTCTCTCAACAACTGGTATTGATGGAACAAAGAAAGTGGCACATAGTCGCCACCTGATGGTACAGAAACTGGTGCGTCGAAAGATCCACTAATTTGACAAAGAGTGGTCTGAGGTGCAGAAACTGAAATGGTGGATATGAAAGTAAATGGTACACAAGTCTTTGACATGGTAGTAAAAAAAAAAAGTGTAATTCGAACTCGAGGTTCAGATATGGTGTAAACATGGGGGTGACCCCTCAAAGGTGTTATAGAAGCATTTCCAATCAAAGATGACACAACGGTCCCAAAATGATAACTATCAAAAGTATGTGTGATAATAGGTCTATAAGAAAGAGGTGTAGGCTCGAAATGCCGAAACAAGTCCAAAATGGAAGGGTCTCAACTCTCATAAACAGGTGGGGAAACAGTACCGATGGAAGTCGAAAAGGAAGTGGTCAAAGTAGGAACACAAGTCAACTCACGTAAGGATGGAAAGATTTTCATCCCATTGCTCTTAGTAAACTCAAAAGATTCTCTATCCTTGATCTCCTTAGATACCAGGTTAATGATCTCAGGTGATGATGACTCTAATATCTGTATAGAAGTATTCTCATACTCGCTATCTATCATCTCAATATCCATCGGTGGATTAAAATCAGCCTCGTAACCTGACATCTATACAAAAACATCATTACTAATAGTCACATCTACGATTGCTCATAACTATAAATATTTATATATATAGGGTCTACTACCCTTTGCTAAAAGTTTACTTAACACGTATGCAATATAACATAAGAAGATATGTTCAACTAGGGCACCTATCTTAAACTTCATATCATTCTCGCTCGTTATATTCCTAGGGTTTCTCAAATCCTAAGGATATAACTATAGCTCTGATACCAACTCTGTGACGCCCCCAGATCCGCATTCCGCAGATTTGGTCCATCACTATACATCTGGCCCAAAACAAAACTTTCATTACATATTTAAGATTACACAATCCAACTCTTGCCCCACAAGTCCAGGGTCGATCGTCTTACAACATTACTATCAGGTCTATCTTGATTACATATTTGCAAGTCCGATTACAGACCATTATAATAACTATAGTTGTACTACCAAACAACGTAGTCTAGCAGCCTCAGCTTGTGTGATGAGCCTTTTCCTTGCCTATGCCAAAACCCGTTTCCGGGCAAATCTCTTGGGTTGTGCCAATCTCACTGCTCAAAAGAATATAAAGTAGATACAAGAATGAGCAATCAAATTGCTCAGCAAGTCAACATATCACAGAATAACAAATAACAAGATATGCAAATAAGCCATCGAAAGCATATCAAATCAAAGCAACAAAACAGTTATCATCAAACGACAAAACAATGTCAAGTAAAGGAACTGCTGGTCTTCCACCTCTCGGTAACACTACATGGCTCGATCAACACCATTTCGTGAATACCGTTCTCCTGTGTAGTCCTAGTGGTCTGATCGTAACCACTGAAGACACACCAACACTCTCTTTGCTAGCATCAGGGTTTAACACTGGAACCCCACTATCTGCCTTACCAGATAGTAAATTTCAACTCTACCACGAATTTAATAAATTCGTGTTGACCAGCTTGAACCGATTCCTCCGAATACAAGGAAATTTTCCCAAACAAACACTTCTCAATCATCACTGCTAATTTTTATCAAAAAAGTGCGAACAATGCACCCTTTCGTCATTACAAAGATTACCCGAAGGTAGAAGTGAAAGATAATTAAAATAATTAGATTCCAAAAGATAAGATGATCTCCAAAAAGAGTAAATTGAGATCATCGCTGCCAAGTATTCACATCAAGCTTCGAAGATTCAAAATATTATCGTTATAGGATCAACTCATTCCCGAACAATGGGAGAGCTCGAATTATATAAAATAATATGTGAGCAATATCTTTAAAGCCTTCAAAATGAAGCAGAGATATTTTCTCGATTCACAATGATACGAAATGTAATATTTTCACAATCAACACTTTTCACAAAATATGAAATAGGCACGAAAAACTTCACATCAAGACAGGGATAGTGAACTTGCCTGTCGTCCTTAGCTTGATAATATTCTTGTAATTATCACGTATAATCGGTTTCATCCTTCCGAATATTCAATTTCTAATTCACGTAAAATAATACTTTAATATCTCATCAAAGAAAACAAAAATGCCAAAATAATCTATATTATGAATCCGACAAATAATATTAAGAATTTGATAGGATATCTATCTCATTTTCTTTTACACTGTAAACTAACATATTGTATGTGTACATGTAGTAGATACACTTATTTAAGTCCAGAGCCTAACTTTCTTTTATCAACTACTAAATAAATCGTTTATATAGTCCATATTTGATTATTTATTAATGCTATCTCTATTTAATTTTTAAACAATTATTCCACTTATATTTCGTTCCCCACATTCCATTTCTACTAATCCAAGAAATTTGTGGTTCATCATCACTTATTCATATTTACTAAATAAACATCTATCTGTCTATTTAACATCAAAATCCTACACTCTCTAATTAATTCTACGTATTCCTTTACCAACACTTATTCACCAACCCATTAAATAAATCGATAAATTAAATATAAAAATCATCTCCGCATCCCCAATTTATTACCTCACAATTATTTTTAATAAATTCATTTTATATTCTTAACTCAAAATTATTATTATTATCATTATTCTCTCTCACAAAATTTTAATATATACCACCCCTCTCCCTTCTTCCTTTCCATTGCCTCACACCTCCTCCTTTAACAACCTATTCTGCTTAATCAATCAGCACAACCAAAACAGTTAAGTTATTTAACCAAACTCAAAATTCTTAAATAGAAGACATAAAACTCGTGTATTCATTATTTTCATGGCTCCTATTTAAATAGCTTTTATTGAATAAAAGATGGGCTATAAATATTCAATATTACCATTAATCAAAGATAGAAAGAGAATATACCTTGATGATGGATTCTGATTCTTCTTTACTGTCTTGAGTTTTACTTGCTTTGGTACCTCCTGAATTTGCCAAACTAAAACTAAACAACGTGTTTGGTATTTATACTAATCATAAATCATGGTTAAGATTTAATTTACCTTGGTTAACAATTACTTGGGCACTACTCTTTGGTTTTTAAGTACCTGGTTTTGATAAACCAATGTGCCACAAACCACCCCATTAGTCGGTTAGCTAGTTTTGTTAAAATTTTTTTTTTTTTTATTTATATATTCTTTTTATTTGCCCGTATATTAAATGTTTCGCAACTGGAAATATTTTAGCCCCGGGTCATTTAACAACTTCCTATTTAAATATTTTAATAAAAAATATCATTCGGGATTATACTAAATAATTAATTAAATAATTATTCTAGTATTTCTCTAAATATTTCAAAATTTAATAGTTATAACGAAATATTTATTTTAGCTAAACCCGTAAAATTTATAATATTCCCGGGCCATAACAAAATTATACATCTACCAATTTATTTACGTGGCCAACATTTAGATCCTAATGGTACGAAAATGGATTTAATTTGCTAGCCGATATAAACAAACCTCGTACTAGCCTGAAATGTTTTACGTACCAATATTTTTATTAAATAATAATTTCACAATTATTTAAATGATAGCTTTAACCGCATAAAATTAAATAATTAATTTGTTTACGTACTTGAAATTTTACGGTTGTTACAATCAAGGCTTAACAGCCTTCCTACGGTTCCTTGGAGGGATAACGATTCTTCTTGTCTGCTCCTCTGTTGATGCTTTTCTTGGTACTTCTTCCTGGCCTTCACCATGTAGAGAACCATTCCATCTAACACCTTAAGGTGTTAGAGGAGGCCCCTTTATGGATCATACTTATATTTCAACACTCCCCCTCACTCGAAATCCCATTATTTGGGTTTGAAGAGTGGATCATGGGCGCCCATCTTTGGAGTCGTGTCCATTTTAAATTGTGAGAATATTGGGGGTGGCAGGGGCTCGAACTCGAGACCTCCTGCCAAACCTGGGAGAGTATCAAGGCTTAACAGCCTACCCTACGGTTCCTTGGAGGGATAACGATTCATTTCGAGAAGAAGCTCCATGCTGGGATGAAGCTGAAGGCCAGGAAGAAGTACCAAGAAAAGCATCAACAGAGGAGCAGACAAGAAGTATCGTTTGTCATTTACAGGGGTTTAGAGGTGCAGAGGCCCATTCACCATATTTAACACACACGTTGTAGCACTGGAATGTGGCAGAATCTTGGAGGCAGAAATAGCGATATTTACTTGTTTATTTTTGGGCTGTATTAAAAGAAGTGCAGGGAGTGTCAATATGCAGTGTGTGAAGGTCGGGAAACAGGAGGGGGTTTGGATGGTCGAAACTGTCGACTTTGTGTGGACTGTGTGCATGCATGTAGGTGGTAACAGGATGATGAACAGGATGCCATACGGGCAAAACAAAAGGCCAGACCAGCCAGCCAAACAAAAGGCCAGACGAGTTAAGTTGAAAGCCATACGGGCTTGTGAAGAATAGTCATACGAACTCAGAAGAATAGCCATATGGGCTCAGTTTAAAAGCCATACGGGCTTGTGAAGGATAGTCATACGGGCTCAGTTTAAAAGCCATACAGGCTTGTGAAGGATAGCCATACGGGCTCATTTTAATAGCCATAGGGGCTCAGATTGAAAGGCCACACGGGCCAATACAGAAAGTCATATGGGCTCAACAAAGATCATGCCAGATGGGCACCGAAGAATTTGCCAGATGGGCATACAAGCTAAGTTTAGATTAAGGGAGAGATTGTTGGAATATTTGTTTAATCTAAACTTGTGTTAAAATAAATTATTGTTAGCAGGTGGTTTAGTTTGTATAAGTTGTTACGTGTGTATTAGTAGTAGTATAAGTGGGTGTATTAGCATGAGAGATATTATAGGAGAGTCATGGGTAGTTGAAGTATTTTAAGAGTCCAGTACGTTAGTTGCTAGGTTAGTTGCTATTTTTGTGTTACCACCTTGTGCCTGTAGTTCTAATTAAACTGCATGTATCTTGTTTAGTTCATTAGAAGAAGAGAATACAATGTAATCTTTATATATCTTCTCCGTTTATTCATATAAAGCTATTGTCTCTATATCCTTATTATTATTTTTATCAAATTTCAACATTGCCAAGGCCATTGTTAAGCAAAGAACGTCGAGCTTTCACTAAACTCTCCATGTTCTCATTATAAACTGATGCAGAAACACTCTCCAAACCCACTATAACCATCAAAACCAAGATACACAACATGTTACTTCTAGTAACCATTGTAAATTTGTAACTTCACTCTTTTTCTTGCAAACTTGCTTCCTAGAGAGTTTTGTATAAATGTACACGATCTGCACGAATTGCCAGGTCTATTAGAGACAGTGTTGAAAGATAGGAAAAACAGTGGTGAAGTTGGTTTAAGATAGAGTGTTGAAGATTCTACTGCTTTTTGCACTCATTATCCAATTTTATTCACCCTTTACTAGGCAGATTTAATATAAAATATTACTCACCGCCTCTTTTTTGAGTTCGCTTTGGAATTCTCTTTGTATATGAGAACTAATGGTCCAGTGAGGTGACTTATGCAAAATGTTAATTTGTTTAATTTGTTGAATCATTATTTTGGGATGTTTAGTAGAAGTGAATTCTTTGTTGAAGTAGATGATGAGTTTTGTATGAATTCTAGTTATAAAGCTTCATAGTTTGCGGCTACATATTCATTTTTAATTATAAAAGTATTCATCTATGTGTAATGTAAGATAGCAGAGTGAACTAAATTATTCAGTAAGGATATACCATGATTTGTATTTAAAATATGAAGTAAATTCTTGAACAAAAAGATCAGTGTTAGTCGTGTAACTCCGGAATATATATTTTACTTAATTTGTATTTAAGATATGAAATAAAATGTTCAACAAAAAGATCATCCTTAGCTCCCAAAATATATATATTTACAATTAAATTTTGGCTGTTAATGATTTGTATTTAAAATATGAAATAAAATGTTTAACAAGTAATTTACGGATTTTATATTTTATTTAATAAACTTTGAATTATACTATAACTGTTATGTTTTGCACGGTATGAAATATAATGAAGTAATTAGCACATTCTTTTTGGAAAACAAAAAAAGTTCAATAATACACTTCGATAGTATATGCAAATGTTATCAATATTAACAATGTAATATGTTATATGATACAGCCTTAATCCACGTTTGAGTATAATTTAGAACTTATTTAAAATTTAAATTTTAATATTATTTTATTAATGTATTACTATAATAAATTATAATTTGATTAAATTATATTAATAGATTGATTATGTTTTCTCTTAAAATTTAGTTTTTATAATAATTTTTTATAACATAAATCGGTAGTATAGATAATAAATATTTTTATTATCAATACGTAAATATTTTTTTGATATTAATACGATGTGTTTTGTTATAATTTTGAATCATGTTTTGATATTTCACATATCCTCAATTATAGCATTTGTCTTGGAGTATAAAGGATTATATGATGGTTCATGTTTATATTGAATACATATTAGAGTAAGAAAAGCTATATGATCGATTTGTGTTTGTTTTCGAGTAGAATATGTTATAATTACGTCACAGTTAAGTAATTAAGAAGAGACCTCTCGGTATGTTTCTCATTATTTATATAATTATTTATATTTATTTTTTAAAATAAAATTTAAATTTTATATTTAATGTTATTATATTCTTTTCTTATATAGGAAATTAAATGGTAAGGTATTGAAATTCGATAAAATATTATTGACAAATTGATATATTTTCTTTTAGAGTTTTAATTGTTACAATATTTATTTATATATTGTAATGGATAGTAGAAATAATATATTAAATATTTTATTTATAATATTTTTTTAATATTAATATATGTTATTGATGGTAGTTTTTTTTTATTTTTTAATTAATTATAAATTATATTCCGAAGATAATGATGGAGTTTTTGTCTTACTATACATCACAAGTATTTCTCATCTTGAAAATGTTTAATGGTAAAAAGAGTAACAGACCTCAAGTGTTTGTAGAGAGATTTTTTTTAATATTAATTCTTTTTTATTTTTTAAGTTGGGGTAACCTAGCAATGACCCGAAAACATGACCAAACAAAAAAATATAACCAAATTATACATATTTATTATTGTATAATATATATTTATTGATAAATAATTACTCTCTTCGTTCTCCTCATTTTTATAATGCACGTATTTTAATGTTTCTATAAAGTATAGTTTTATAATTTATTTGATTTTTTACTGAATACAATTTCAAAAAAGAAGGTATTTACTTTTTATTACAAAAGTGTGTATTCCGTCTCTAATATATACTCCATCGCTCCTAGTAGATTCATTACGCTACATTTTGGCACGCATTTTAAGGTTTTTGTAAGGTATGGTTCCGTAATATTGTTTTAATATTTTATCCTGAATAAAAATGAGATGCTTGAGTTTTTATTAAAAAATAATTAAAAGAATGTTATAAACTACTTACTTTGTCCCTTTTTAGTTGTCACATTTTAATTTTTGACCAAAAATTATAAGTCACTCTTATATTAATTTAAAAAACGAAAATTACATATTAAGATTATATTTTATAACAGTAAAATGCGTGCAGACAGTCAATGCCTGTTGGACGGCAAGAGTACAATTTTAGGAAAGTGAGGAAATATTAAGCGGCCGTTTGAGTGATTTTAAAATAAGTGGTTGTTGATTAAAGCAAAAAAATGAAGAAGAAATTAGAAATAAATTAAGACTTATAAGTGATTAAAGTGCTTGCCAAAATCGTAAAAATTATAAAACAAAAGCTAATATTTTTAGAGTACTTCTGGACTCATTACACAAATGATTTGAGAATAAATGATGGGAATAAATGTTTTTAACTTGTAACCTCAGAACTGGACTTAAAAATAACTAGTCAGTCATGCACGGCTTCTTCACGTTGTGTGTGGACAGATCTGAGAAGATATAAAGTAGATCATGGTCCATCTACATTCTACACCACCATATACAAGTAGCATTGGGTCCATATGCCGCATTGTAGTCGATGTGACTCATCCTTGTCCAACCCTTGTTTTCGATTCCACTAATTTTCAAACCTCGTTTCTTTGAATGCACTTTCAAATTTGAAATCCTGATTATTACCGCTCAAAGCAGCTCCAATGCAATGCTATATTTGGTTCTATTACTATATTATAGCATCAAAAATAAAAAAAAAACTCAACTACAAAGAAATGTTATATTTGAATGCATCCATGCATAAATGCATCCTTGGTTCTATATTTAAAACTAAGGATGGATCCATCCATGTTGCCACATCATCAATAACTAGAAATTTGTTGAGGTATTTAATAAAATTTATGAAAGTTAGTTAAAAATAATGAGTTGGTTAAATTTGAAACTAGTCATAGAACTTAGCATTGGAGTGTAAGTTTTATTTTAGAACCAAAAAACACTTTTTAATACTATATTATAGCGATAGCAATAAATATATAGCATCTGGCATTGGACTCGCTCTCATAAATATATAATGATATCCCAACACCGCGCACATGAATGATCCAAAAATGACATCAACACACCTTTTTTTTTTTTTTACTTAATTACCAAAAGAATTATTAAACTTATGTGATTTTTTCATTTTAATCATATAATTGTTTTTGTTGCAGAATAATGCAACTAAGTAATACAAAATCAATTTGACATAACCCAATTTTAATGAATCTCTAACCATGATTAATTCATAGCTGACATGATTAATTCATAGCTGACATGATGAATGTCACATGCAGCACAAGACATTAATTTTTCTAATTTAATTTTAAAATTTTACATAATTTATTATACATACATAAAAAGGCAGCTATATTTACATTTTCTTTGTGTGTATAAAAATTCAAATAATAAATTTTAATTTAGAAAAAATAATAAAATAATTTATGAAACTAAATTTCTTAGAAGTATTAAAATGCGTGTCAAACTCTTGTTTTTAGATCACCAAAATATTGCAAACTACCATAATATTTTAATAATGCTAAAAAGAATAATAAAATGTTAATAATCAAATTCGAATCTAACATTAGTGACAAAAAAAATCCGAACTTAACATCAGTGACAAAAAAATCATAGTTTAGTCCTAAGTTTCTAAATACAAAATAAGTTTGGTGGCAAAAAAATCTATTTTTTTAAATAAAATTATCAATTCGATATAAATTAATATATTCGCATGAAAAATAATCGATATACAATACCTGATAGACGGTGGTTTCAAAAAATCACACTAACATCGTTGCCTTCGAACAAAAGTTTTAGTACACTCTGCGTTTGTGTAGATTGTGAATTAGAATTTTGACCCTTAATGAGATAGTAAAAGTATTAATAAAACCCATGTATCAAATAATTTAATTAATAACTTGATAATATATGTGGCATCCATCTTAATTTTAACTTAATCATGGTTATGAACTAGTGAGATTGGGTTTTTAAAATAAAGTTACTTGCATTATTCTGCAACAAATATACTATTATGGTTAAATTGAAAAAAACACGATAGTTATATAGTTTTTTTGGTAATTAAATCTTTTTTTTTTGACACACCTTGTTTGTTTATTCGAACTTTTTTTGAAAAAAAAAATTTGTATTTATATATTATTATTCTGAATTAAATATTTACAAGATGATTAATATTTTGTATTTACAAAAATAAATATTTATTTCGGAAATACATATATTTCTATTAATGTGTTACTTATTTCCTAGAAATAAGATAAACCCCATAATCATTTTTATTCGATCTCCTTGAGTTCTATGAAACTATTGAAACACTGAACTCAAGCCACAGTTGCTATGAACTGGGTTGGAAACCACAAACAAATTAACTGGCACCCATTGCAATTCTGTAGATAAGCAGAACACAAAATTGAGTAGCTCAACAATTCTTTCTAGATAGGGAGACAAAATTAGAGCCATGATCGAGAAACATCCACAAGATTTTCTAGCTACACAAACAAGTGTATTAGTGTTGGACATAGTTGCACATAACATACTGATTACTGAGACTAGATAAAGATTGTCAAGACATAAAAAAAATCATAAACAAAATCGCAGAACCAACAGGGTTTACTCGCCTTAAGCGCTTAATTACGGCACTACGCATATCTTGATGACGGAAGCAGATCCGATTCGATGAAGCACCACAGCAGCATCGCCAGGCACACACAATCCTTTCTTTGTTGCTGATTTCAGAGCAGCTTGAAGGATCACCTCAGTTGATTCTGCATCTGTAGCCTTTGCAGATCCTTCTGCGAGAATTGGGATCAGGCCTCTGTATATCAGGCTGTGCCTTGCTGGGCTTTCATCACTGCAGGTCCAATCAAAGGAGTCTGTTGTCAGAACTGGGACGACAACTGAGAGAATTGGGACTGCTGGCCTGTATTTGGCAACTAGCTTTGCGGTAGTTCCACCGCGAGTCAGGACAACAATGAGTTTTGCTCTCGCCTTGTTGGCTGCTCGGACAGCAGAAGATGCAAGACTCTCCAGTGGGCTCATTGGTAAAGGTGTTGCCTTTATCATTTCCTTGAATACAGATCCATAATCAAGCGAGGACTCTGCCTCAATACAAATTCGAGCCATAGTTCTCACAGCAATTTCAGGATATGCCCCAGCTGCACTCTCCCCACTGAGCATGACACAGTCAGTCCCGTCCAAGACAGCATTAGCAACATCAGTGGCCTCGGCACGTGTGGGACGTGGAGACTTGATCATAGATTCAAGCATCTGAGTCGCAGTTACCACAGGCTTGCCAGCAAGATTACACTTGTAAATCATCATTTTCTGTGCCAAGAATATCTTCTCAACTGGGATTTCCATTCCAAGATCACCACGAGCAACCATAAATGAGTCTGTCTCACGCAAGATTTCATCGAAGTTGATAACTCCCTCCTGATTCTCAACCTACAAATTTCAATTATAAGATGTCATTATGACAAGTATAAAAATTCAAGAAAACCAGTGAATATATAGAACAACACGTCAATGACGCCCCAGGAAGAATTCAGCACAATCAGAATGACAAATTTTGTTGGCACACTCTATACACCACATGTTATTTTATATTGAAATTGACCTGCATACCTTTGACATCAACTGAATAGTTTTTGCATGGTGCCCAAGGACTTTACGGACATTAACAAGGTCTGAACCCTTGCGAACAAATGAGAGTGCAATCATATCAATCTTGTTTGGAACACCCCAAAGCAAAATGTCTTCCTTGTCCTTTTCTGTCAGTGTTGGGAGATCCACAACAACACCAGGAAGATTCACATTCTTCCTCTCACCTAGCATAGCAGTGTTTTCACAACGGCATCTGACAGTTCCACCAGCTGGGTCACATGACAAGACAGTGAGAGTAATGGTACCATCTGCACATAGTATCGTATTTCCAGGCTTGATATCCACAGGTAATTTTTTGTAGCTCATGGAAATAGTCTCTTCATCACCCTTTATGTCGTAATCTGTGCTTATAGTGATTTCACGACCTTCCTTCAGCTGGATAGGCTTTCCATCTTTTAGAAAACCAGTACGAATCTCAGGTCCCTGCAGAAAGAAGTTTAGATTAAGATTTATTGCGCGCAGAATAAGAACTTCATGGTGCAGACTTGATCTTAAAGTTTTCTTGACAGATAATTTGTGTTGCAAATGGCAAGCATCCATGAAAATCATTTACAGTTGGTCTTCAAGAAATAATAGGTTCTCAGCCAGATCTCTCACATATATATCCACATGATGCTGACTTGCTATGTATGAGGTTCCGGATGCGATTCATACTTTTGAATACACCAAACGAAAAGAAGTCTGAAATCGTAATCACGACATACAAAAAAGAGTATTCTTAAGAGGCTAACCAAATATAACTCCTAATTTACAGTAAATTCAATGCAAACTTGTGCTTATCGCAGGACGGGCCCTGTTCTAATGACAGTGCCTATCATTGTTACAGTAACTATACCTCCCTCGCCCATAATAATAGAAAATTATGAATTCAACATAACATATAGGCTATATTGCTGATTGAAGTACAATTATGACAGTGCTATATTACCCCATCCTACGTAGTTATTAGAGAGAAGTGCAATTCATTGATCTCATAATTGTAAATTAGCAGATAATCTGAGAGGAATGGCTAACTATATAACAACCCAGAATCATCAATACTTCAGTAGTTCTCTGCAACTTATACTCCCATGTCCCATATGGTAGCAATATACTATATTGATAAAGTTTACTTGATGTATCTCTTATAATATATTCACCATTGATCAACCAAAGACCTAACTGATATCATGCATAAATTGCAATCGACTTCATAGAGATTAAGAGATACTTGAAAATGTATCAAAAAGCCCAAAAGTAGCCAATAAGTAGACAGAGCATACTCATCATGTTAAAAGACTGATATATATGCTAGATATAATACAACAAATTGAGCTCAAAAGCTTAAACAACCAAGCGAGTAACTTATCCCCTTTAAACATAACAAATTGAAGAGTACAAAATACTTGACCTTTGTATCGAGCATCACGGCACACATGATCTGAGTATTCTGCATTCCAATCCGGAGATTGTCCAATGTTTCCTGATGGTACTCATGAGTCCCATGAGAGAAATTAAATCTAGCAACATTCATTCCCGCCTTCAAAAGCTTCTCAATCATTAGTACAGAACGAGAAGCCGGGCCAAGAGTACAGACAATTTTGGTCTTTGGAACACGGCCATCATTTGGAAGCTCCTTCAGAATTCCCTCGATATCAATGTTCGACATCTTACTATCTTAGCTAATACAAACGAAAACAGCAGAATACTTATTACAATTTACAGCAACACCTGCAGGCAAGCAAGAAAAATCGAGTATGTTTGTGTCAACAGTATGCATAATAGTTAATATAGCCATCAAAACCCTTATAAATCCTTATATTGGTTGGGACTTGGGGAAAAACTCAGGGGCGTTTGGATTAAGGTTGGGAATGGGAATTGGGAATGGTATGGAAAACCAGGTGGTGCGGAGAGTATGGTTTGACCACATAAAAGAATTGGGATTCTCATACAACCAAATAATCAATCCAAACAGGGGATTGAGGTTCCGATTCCCGTTAACCAGACTCATTAACCATGAACCAAACTCCCTTGGGATTTTTACCATTTTTACCGAAACAACCTCTATAATAACTTCTTCATATATCTTACACTCTACAAAAGGGTATGATTAAAAACTCAATCATTTCTATTTTTACCCAAAAAAATTCAATAAGAAACAACAAACACCCAGTAAAAAAATCAATAAGAAACAACAAAAACTTTTCAAGAGCTGAAAATTATTACATGAGGCTATATTTTATACCATGAAACAAAGATTAAGAAGATGAGCTAGAGATCTTGGAATCAACCTATTACAAGTCCAAAAACACGAATTAAAAAAGCAGATCTTAGTCCAAAAAAGTTCCAAAACAAGGGTTCTTGCGAAAACCTTGACAAATTTAATAACCAAGTGCATCCAAACACATAAACACATGATGAAGCAAGCTCAGAAACAGCAGAAGAAATAAGAAACATACCAAACAAGAGCTAAACAACACCGACCCTCTTTTTTTCTTGAAGATGCAGCAAGCCCCACTCAATCTCTCTCTCTCTCTCTCAATCTCTCTCTTTCTCTCTTTCAATCTCTCCCTATCTCTCCCTGTTAATAATAATTGATGGGGTGGTTGTAGTCTATTACTATATAAAAATCTGGAAGATAAGAAAACAGGGGGCAGCTGGGCTTTGTTCTAATTTCTTGATTAGCGCTTGGTGGTTTGTCTGAAAACGGGAAGTGACTAGTGTTTTGTCTAGTCTAGTCAATTCCATGTCCTAATACCACGTTTACTGGTGGCGGCGTAATTTTATGGAGTACTTTTCTCGTACATTTTTATTTCTAAAGAATCTTCGTTTCCGACAGACTGGGCCAACACTTTAGTTTACTTTTATTTCTAGAGTATAATTTTTTATGTTCTAGATGTTTCACAAACATTTTTACATCTAAAATTAATATTTTTTTTTATTTTTATAATTTTTTTTGCAAGATATTAGTACAACACCAGCTTCGGGCAAAAAGCTTTTAAGTATTTAATTATTGTGTTTTTACATCTATGAAACGTGGGAAAAAAATGTAGCAGAAAAGTGAGACAATTGCGAAATTAAACGTGAAAGTTGTGTAGTTTCCAGCCTGTGTTTCGGCTTTCAGGTGATTTGGTCTGGTGGTTTCTTTGTTTTGACGAAAACGAGCAAACGGGCTCCTCCTAGTCCACGGTTTTGAATCTGCCCGTTTTATTAGTAAACCAACGAGCTTATTAAAAAATGTATGAGGGACGTTTAGTGTGGATTCAATTATTTTTTGGGAAAATAGATTTTTTTGCCACTCAACTTATAGTGTTTTTAGAAACTTACCACCCAACTAATTTTTTTATTCTTTTAGTCACTAATGTTAAGTTTGGTTTTATTTTTAGCCACCAACTTAGGTTTGGATTTGATTACCAGCATTATGATAATTTTTTTGTCACTAAACTTATTGCGTTTTTAGAAACTAACCACTGAATTATAATTTTTTTATTTTACTCACTAGTGTTAGATTTAGCTCTTTTTTTTGTCACTGAAGTTAGGTTCAGATTTGATTATTAGCATTACATTTTATGTGTATCATTATTAAAATATAGTGGTAGTCGGTAATATTTTGATGATTTGATATATGTTTGTATTTTTATATGTAGTACTTTTTATGTCTTCAAGGTCGCTTATCTTGGATGATAAGAATTTTACACGCATTATAGACCTTTAAAAGATGTAGTTTCATATTGAAACAACCCGGGTCAAATCCCGAGTCTTTTCCGAAAATCGGGTCAAGTCCCGAATTCCGAATCCGAAAATAAGCCGAAATAAACTGGCCCAACTGCAACAACTTGGGTAATCCACAAGCCCACCACAGGCCCCCAAAAGATCATGATTTGTTGGTGCAATTGGTAGTAGTACTTATGCTTATAAACTGAACTAAAGTCCACACACTCCTCGATGTGGGACTGGGGTGTTACAAACTCCCCCACTTAAATTCCTGACGTCCTCGTCAGGCCGAAACAGATAGCCCATAGGCCCAGATCGAACCTCTCTAGCCATTGTGGGATAATACCAGATGGCTTCGTGTCCCCGCCTCCGGATCTCTGTCCATTGCGGGATAATACCACCAGCCTTCGTGTCCCCACCTCCGGCAACTTGACGAATCAAGCTTTCGAGAGCCTGCTCTGAATACCATATGAAACAACCCGGGTCAAATCCCGAGTCTTTTCCGAAAATCGGGTCAAGTCCCGAATTCCGAATCCGAAAATAAGCCGAAATTAACTGGCCCAACTGCAACAACTTGGGTAATCCACAAGCCCACCACAGACCCCCAAAAGATCATGATTTGTTGGTGCAATTGGTAGTAGTACTTATGCTTATAAACTGAACTAAAGTCCACACACTCCTCGATGTGGGACTGGGGTGTTACACATATATGACTTTATTTTTTTCTTCCGAATGAAAATTCAGCGCTTGAATTTTTACACACAAAAAAAAGTTATGCAACTATGTTTTATAAGAATCTTAAATACATGCTAAGCACTAGAGAAAATTTGTAAACTAATGAGAGGGACGGAGGGAGTAATAATAATATAAAATGATGCATTATATATAGAGGACAATCATCGAAAATTAAGTTTTCCTCTCTATTTATTTATCTCCAAAATTGTAATAAGATAAAGTTATTAAAATTTTTGAAGATAAATTTAAGAGAGATCTTAGACTGAGCTAGTCCATTGAAAGTTTAATAGCGAAACATGATGTGTCATATCACTCAATTACACTTTATTTTATGAGAGAGGGTGAATTGTTTGAAGTCATTGATTTCATATTCATGATTTATTAAATTTTTAGAATCTAATTACTATTTTTTCTGATTTTAATTTTTCATCGGCTCATTTTATATTACTATTACTATATATAAGGATATAAACATACGACACATCATCAAAATATTAGATACTATCACTATGTATAAATGATGCTACAAAAAATTATCATAATGCTAGTAATCAAATCCAAACCTAAGCTGGTGGTTAAAAACAAAACCAAACCTAACATTAGTGACTAAAAGAATAAAAAAATTAGTTGGGTGGTAAGTTTCTAAAAACACTATAAGTTGAGTGGCAAAAAAATCTATTTTCCCTTATTTTTTTTCACATAGTGTGGATTCACGTGAATGAATTGAAATAACGAGAAAATAAAATGGAATGTGTATGGTGAATGTTCTGGACAAATTAATTAAGTATTTATAAATTTTCAGAGCAGTGCCTGAGATTTTATGTGCCCTGTACAAAATTTGAGACGGTTGCCTTATAATTAAAATAAAATTAAATAATAAATAAAATAAAATACAAAAATTAACTAAATATCTTCTTTTATAATATAATTTAAATATATCGAAAATCAAGAGATAAATTACAAGTACATAATTAATAAGATGTAATTATTATAAACAAAAAACAATGACATAAACCTAATTTATATGTAAATCTATTTAAATTTTATATAAATATATAATTCAATCAATGTAATTTTATAAGTTAATATTTTTCATTTAATATGTAAACATTGCATGTAGTTATAAAATAAAATAAATTAATCACCTAAGAATTGAATTACTAACAAAATGATAAAATGTAGAAGTTGTCTACAAAACGAAGCATGTGTATATATCATCTTCAACAAATCACGTGATTTTATCTTCAAGAAGAATGGATTAATCAGTGATTGTTTCTATATTTTGTTTGTTCGACTCGACTGTTTATGTAGATGCCGTATGGCTTTTTATTATTGAATTAACTCATTTATCAAAAAAAAACCCTAGTGTTCACGGTTGTATTATATTTTAATGAAATAAGTAAGACTAGTCTAGTACTAGTAGTCTATATTAAATTATTATGATTAATTTTAATCTTTAAGATCAATATAACATGTTTTAAGTTTACTTATAATTATAATTGATAATTAGTTAGCGTGTATTATTTTTTAAACTTTATTCTACCTGCACTTTTCTTTTTTGAAATGAAATTATAATTACTTTTTTCTCAAGACTATATATTATGTGTATAAGGCACTAAAAAATGGGCCTCTCAAAATTTTGGGCCCTGTTCCATTGAACACTTAGAACACCCTCAGACACGGCTCTGTAAATTTTATTCTCCTCATCATTCCCTTCTGTATCTGAATTAGAAATTTATTCCATATATTGTGAAAGGAATATTTCATTCTATATTTTCACTATTTTACTAACAATTCTTATTATAAAAAATTTAGACTCATTCAAACTAATTCATTATAAACCAAATCAAAACAAACAGACCCGGTATATAAGATATACGTAGGTCATGCCCTGCTCTAAAGAGCAGGGAGATTGTTTTGCGTGCGGTCCCTAGACTTAGTGCAGGACAAAATATTGTATGAGATATATGTAAATAGTAACTTGGCCCTGATCGCTAATACATGAGACTCACCTTTATCGCAAATTCATTTATCAGCGAAAGAAGCATACTGTCGTAACACTCAAAAGCCTCTTTATCACGAATTTATCTGTCCATCAATGATCTGAACCTTTCTTTAAAACATGACGCCAAAAACTTCTTTATCGTGAATTCATCTGACCAGCATAACGCTAGAACACTCAAAACCTCTTTAAACCATGAGATCGAGTCTCCTAAACTAATTCACTATAGTTTCGTATAAATAGGAGTATACTGTTAAATATTCATTATTTAAATTTAATAAATATTCAATATTGATATAATATAAATTAATTCACAAGATAAAAATAATATTATTTAATAATATATATTAATGAATTATAATTTTTTCTGATCAGGTGTAGATTATAGGTGCGGAGTGCGGGTCGAGTTTGGATATAGTATTTTGATTTTTAATTTATCAGTATTTTTTGTCGGGTTCAAATTACGTTAAATTTGAGAAAAATATATAAGCAAACATTAACCATTCTTTGCGTAATTCATATCTAATATATCAAGAAAAAGGTTAATACTAAATTTTATAAATAATACTGAACTAAAAAAGTCATGCATGATAATAATTTACAAAAATGATTGTGTTTATGCATTTAATTATCATCTATACTATACTATAATAAGCCAACATGGGTATAATTTGTAGTCCTAGATTTTAGTTATATTTTTTGGTTTGGTACTCTCCTTTTGGTACTACAAGTCTACAAATGTGGAGTTTATTAGTCTTACATTGTTAAACAGATTCAAATACTAAAAACACTCCTAACAATACTTTATCATATAATATTTCATTAAAAAATTATAATGATGTTGTAAATAATAATTTTGAATATCTTTTTTTAACAAGAAGTTTTATATAACTCTTTTTAATTTTAACATGTTCTATATCAATATAAACACCACACATTACATAACCCTTTCTAATTCTAATCTTAAAAGTTTTAGTTGTCAAAAAAATGAAGATTACAGAATTATTTGAAATTCGATTAATTAGATTACTGAATCTTTCAAATGTATTACAAGATCGTCTATGTTTGGAAAAGATTTGAATTTTCTAATTTTTTTAATTTTTAAATCTACATGTACTAAATTCGGATTAAATGTATTATATATATATATATATAGGGGTGGGTTCTGGTACAAACTTACAAATTTTCTGCGTTCAACAGATATATAATTTGAGTTCAACATTTTTTTAACATATTTTGTTGAACATCGATTAAAATTGTGTTGGAGAAGTACATAAACTAATTTTTGAATGTAAGAACTCAGTTAATACCCCACCCAAACCCCAGAGATATAGTTTAAATATCTTTATAGATATATTCAACATAATGATAATTAGTGTTCAACATCCGATGTTGAAGCCCAGTTACAAATGTGTTGAATACGCGATTTATTTATGCGTTATTTTTAAAAATTGTGATGTTTTTTAAAGAATTTTCAACATGAATATTTTCTGTAACTAAGGATTAACACGATGGAGAATAAAAAAAAGTTTGTCAGTTTGCAACTTAAGAAAGTTTTTATTTGATCCTATGCCTAAATATATATTTGTTAAGGTTTGTCCATTTTCAAGTAATCGGGAGAAAATATAGTCAGCCGAATAATATAATTCAATTAAATTCAATCTATTAATATTAAAATACTAATAAAATGATGTTAAAATTTAAATTATAAATAATAAATTACGAACTATATACCAAGCACGGGTTAAATGCTAGTATTTAATTATTGTTCATGCGGAATTTATTCATTCACATAGCCTTTAATGTGAAGAAGAAAATACACTGCTATAGATATTTATTTTGCCCAATAATATGAGTTAACTTGCCATAATCCATCTCAAATAGTCAAATGTATAAGAGGAAAAAGAAAATTGGGTGAGCTTCAACCCGACCCGTTTTAACCTAAAACCCCAAAATTGAGCCAAATTTACACTTGCAAAACATCAAGAAACCTCAAAAACATTGACAACTAAGAACATACATATATAAAAATGGGACAAGTGCAGAGTGACAGTAGTGATGCAAATATGGAGGAATCATCATCAGCAGCTAAACCCACCCAGGAATCATCATCACCTGCTTCCATGGAATCTTTGATGGCTGGTATATTTATGTTTGCATTTCTCATTCTTGAAATTCATTCATTTTTAATGTTATTAGTAATTTGTGATGGAAATAAAAAAAATTGTTTAATTTATGATTTGTAGTAGTCTGCTAGCACATAGTTGTGAGTTAATGGTCAAGAAATTACAGTCTTGACTAGTTTTTATAGTCAATTTCTTTTTTTTGCAGATAGAGAGAGAGAATTTTTTTATGAATTTATGGTGAATAAAGAGTTTTGCTTGTGAAATTCTTGGGTGATGGCTGTTTTTACTACATTTTGGGGATGTTTGTTGGAAATATAACATATTGGGAGAGGCCCGCATTTTAGGATTGTTTATTAGAACAAATTGGGAAATAGTAGCAGAATGTGCAGGTTGTTGTTTTCTGTTTTTTGATACTATGCATCCTTGAAGAACTCATTTTAAGTGGTAAAAATGGTCATTTTCGTGGTGAAACCTGTTCAGCACGGCATCTTTTAACGTTGTGACCTGTCTCAAAATGCTTAGATTAACCAGGAAATTTCAGGGGAGAATTTTGAAGTTTGAGCAAGATTTCTAGCTTGTGGTTAGCTTCTCTGTCGCAATCTTAGTTAATAGGGTAAGCTAGGCCAGCCACAGCTCCAATGTCGATTGACTTTATGTAACTGTACTGAGCGTCTGCAATGTATTTTTCCCAACACCTGGTGGCTGGTCACAAAATTTTCTCTTTATATGTATCAGGCTATCAGCCAACAATTAGATACTACTTTTCCTTGTCATATTTTATACTATTTCAAATGTCAGAACAGTAGCCCTTCAGTTGAACTATGAAACTTTGTAGCATCCTTATGGGACAAAACTTTTAGTGAAGATCTGAGTATTTCTTTAGGGCTTTTTTTTATATGTAAATTTTTGAGTTGACTGCTGCTAGCTTGCCACCATCTTGGATCTGTCTCTGGATATATGGACCCATCTAATTATTTGCGTGCCTTTCGCATTTGCAGAAGCGGCAGCATTTGGCAATGAAGATGAGAATGCGGTTTGTCCTGACAAGATTCCAACTTGCTAGAATTTTATAGTAAAGAATATCATGTATCCATATCTAATCTCCTATTAAATTGATGATCTGCATTTTAGTCTCTTGATGAAAAGGCCCAGAAAGCTTTGGACTGCCCTTGTTTAGCTGACTTGCGGAAGGGCCCTTGTGGTAGCCAGTTTTCAGGAGCTTTCCTCTGTTTTCTTAAAAGTACTGCTGAAGAAAAGGTAACTATAATCTACTGATTATAATTTAAAGAAGCAAGACATGTAGAACCATCTTCACGTGAAGATTTGTTTTTCTAGATTTTAGACTTCCAAGTCTTGTTAGGTCTGCCTTTTAAAGTATATACAGCATCCCAAGATAAGATAATATTTCTAACATTGTTGCATTTTTAAATGTTTAATCTAATTTTTGCTGACCGGTTATGCATTTAAAGATTTTTGTATTTTTTAAAGTTGTAAGCTTTTTCTCTTTTGTGCACTAGTAGTTGGAATTTTCTTAACGACGTCTACTTTGGCAAAAAAAATAAACAAATCGATATAATTCCTAGACCTTGTGAGTCTCAGATCTTATACTCTGTGTGAAAATATGCTTTCAAAAATTTCTATATGAGATATGCATCTGCTTCCATTTGTAGTTTTTTTTTAACTATGATGAACTTTGTTAATGTTGGTCAGATTGCTCCGATAGTTACGAATACATTCAGTGGCTTTAATCTTCCAAGTTAGTGTCATACATTGATTGGTTGTTTAGGTTATGACATATATATATCGCTGAAATAAATAAGACGGGACATCGGTTGTCTTGTTTTGCAGGGTTCAGATTGTGTTCATCCATTTGTGGCATTGCAGAGTTGTATAAAAGCTAACCCTGGTGCATTTTCAAAGGACATTTTAGAGGATGAAGAAGAAGTGAAAGAAGAAAAACCTACCCAACAATACAAAGTAATACCTCCTGTTTGGTCAGTTGAAAAGAAACAGAAACAGAAACCAGTTCCTAAGCTTTAGGAAAGTTTAGATTTTACTTTAATGTTATGCGAACTTAAGTTTACATCTATTCATTTAGTCGAGGGGCCATGATCCATGGAAGCCCTTGTAAAAGTTTCAGTTTTAAGTAATGATACTGAAGTCATTCCAAGGCTATGCTTGTTTTACTGGAAAGTAACTTATAAATGAACAACATTTTTTATCTGCAAAGTATATAATTTTCCTTACTTCATCAATTGGGTGTATCATGAATCATGATAGAAAAACAAATTCTCCAAAGACTTCATTTCATTCACATTCACCTTACTCCACAGTGCACCAACTTCTCACTACCCCTAAGACCAGTTCTCCCCAAACCTCATCAACAGTATTCTGTGGTGGTGCACTATGACAATTGACAAACATAGTCGGAACTGACCTGAGTGGTGTCGGACGTCCTGGATGATTTGTGTTGGATGACCAGAGTTTCTTGCAGCAGCGCACTAGGACAAGCATCACCGAAACTTGCCAAGTGGTGTCAGATGATGGGAAGATACCGGAAATAAAGATTGTTGATGCTACTCGGTATATTTACAAGCTGAAGGAGAATTATTAGCCAAAGAATATGATAATCTGGATTTGAGATTTGAGCACCCTGAAGCCAAAGAAGTTGAAAGCTTAACTGACAGTATCTATAACGTGAATTTTGACATTTGAAAGCTTTACCGACGGTATCTATAATGTGTATTTTCACAATTTGAAGTTTTATAGTGAAATGAGGTTTTGGTCTAGGTTTGAGGACAAAGTGTATTGCTTTTGTCATGAGTTAATTGTGAATTTGTGATGATAGTTTTGTTTTACGAGGGATGAACTAGCAGGGTCGGCTGTAATTTGAGTAGAGCAAGTCGAGTTTCGAGGTGAGCTTATTTCAAGCCAAGTTTAATCGAGCCGAGCCGAGTCTGCTCGTTTAACTAATCGAGTTTAAACCTCTATCCGAACTCGACTCGTTTAATTTCACGAGTCGAGTCGAGCTGGTTTTAACTTGTTGAGTGAGCCAAAACGGGTGGTTTTAACGTGTTGAGTGAGCCGGCTCGTATAATTTTACATTTAATCAAGCTTAAATCTCTACCTGAACTCGGCTTGTTTAATTTCAAAAGTCGAGTCGAGCCCCATAGCCGATGATAGAACTAGAATAGATATTTTTTGTTTCCTACTCACACGAGCCCATATCCTTGCTTTGACTCGTTTAATTAAACGAGTCGGAACCTTTGCCCGAATTCGGCTCGTATAACGAGCCGAGCCGAGCCCAGTTCAATGGGTTCGAACCGGGCAAGCTCGCGAGCCGCTCGACTTGAATTACACATTCCCTCTAAAACCTTAAGGTATTAGAGGAGGCCACTTTATGGATCTTATACTTTAACACTCCCCCTCACTCGAAATCCCATTATTTGGGTTGAAGAGTGGATCACGGGCGCCCATCTTTGGGGCATAACTTGCCTTCGTGTCCATCTTAAATTGTGAGAATATTGGGGGTGGCTGGGGCTCGAACTCGAGACCTCCTGCCAAACCGAGCTCTGATACCATGTAGAGAACCATTCCCTCTAAAACCTTAAGGTATTAGAGGAGGCCACTTTATGGATCTTATACTTTAACAAAGTTGTTTTGATTATTTTTTTTGGTGATTATGATTATGGAGCTTGAGTTGGGTTCAAGATTTGCAGCTCATACTTTAGACACTGGCGATGTTTACTTCAGCCATTCTTTATGACCATCAGCAATTGTGATCAACTCGTTGAGATGAAATTTTGGAAAAATACCTCTGTCCCTCTTATTTATGCTACACACTGTACTATTTTTTCCCGGTCTCTTCATTTCTACCAACGTTGCCGCCTAAACCCCATTGCAAACCTTTTGCAGACCTTCAAGGAGACCTCTCCTAATCTGACATAGCACAGAGTTCCTATTATCCTAAGCGTGGAGTGCATTTTGACCTTTGCTTGAAGCCTGGAACTAAGAGCTGCCTTCCTGGGTAGCTGCTAGAACTGTGCTGAAACAAAATGAACTAAAAGCGGTTTCAATCTGCTATTGTTTAGCAAATGCTCCCCGTACTTGTCTCTGCAGCAGAAAATCCCAATGTTCTCCATGTTTTATCAATTCAGTAACAGGAAAACAGAAAGATGAACACTCACTAGATTGTTCCAAATCTGAAGACTCAAGTCTTACGTCCCATATACTGAAATTTCAAGCTTTTCAGCATCTTCATCAGGTACGTAGAAACCATCAGTGAGTATGATATCCAGCATATGGCATTATAACAATTGTTGCAAAACATATAATCAGAGAAAATATAACAGATGGTAAAGAAGGGGTAATTAAAACAGAACTCTGTCCTGTCTTCAGGAAACAAATTAATCTTATAAAGAACATGTACGAAAATTCAAATACTAGAAGAGGACTGGTTTATAAAGAACAGACAAAATACAATGTTATTATCACAACGAAAACCACTGAGCTACACCGACAACAAAATAACTTTTAAGGACAGAACAAGTAAATTTCTTCTGATAGTAATGACCAGACACAGGATCTGCGGACCGATGGCTTCATTCCCTTATTGTCTTAGCAGAGTTACGTGTTTCAGTAAAACTGCAGGAGACATAAGATGACTAGTAGTTCACAAGCTTCGAGCAGTGCGAAGTCCCCAGCTTCGCATGGTTACTGAACCTGAAATATTAGAAGAGAGCGTCAGGTGGAAGTAGTATGCATAATTTTTTTTTATTAGATGTTGCCTTTTATTATTTAAGTAACACAAACAGCAATTAAAATATGAATTCAGATACTTTTCAGGTTTCCACATAATGTACTGAATCAAGTAAATTGAAGAAAAACCCTCATTCACATCAATTTCCTCAATAGCATATAGCACTAGCTGTGCCCATTTATAAGCTTGAAAGAGGAAGCCTGAACATTCTGAGAGATTAATATCGATGGAGAAAGCAATCCACAGATCAACAAGCTTATATCTCAAAGACCTTAAGCTGATTTCATAAAATCAATATTTGACTCCGAACAAGCATAAGCCATATAGAGTATAGATTTAAGCTGCAATTTCCAGAAGACCTAATTAACTAAAGATGGATGGTCAGTAGATTATCACTAACAGGTTTGAATTAAAGCTCTAGCAAAGGTTTTAGAAAACGGGATGAACAAGGAAATTAGACAAGGCGAACCAAACCAGTTATAGCGGAGATTAAGACATAATACCAGGTCCGCTTTTATTTCAGTATAAAGAAACTAGCTAATACAAAATTACATACTAGAAGAAAGTAACGGATACCATATACAGATATGTCTAAACTGTTATGTTTGTATCTTTAACGTATAATTTATGTATCTCATATGCGCCAACACACGCAAAATCCACCCCACCCCCCTGCGTGTTACTGTATTACATAAGTCATAATGTTAGCTTTAACGAGTTCTAACCTAATTATTACAGCGTCACACTTTTCTTATCGATTTGTGTGGCTAGTTTACTAAAAAACGAGAACCGACAAAATCAAATCTTCTGAAAGCTGCGTGAATCAGTAGCCTTCAGTTAGCATCTACTATAAGCAACACGTGTTGGCTTCCAATTTGGTCATAAATTTTGTTAAAAATTGGCCAATACCGGATGTGTGGACCCTTATCCCTTGCGATAAATGTCAGATTCTTAGCGCGAATCAGGTGAACTTCTTCCATTGGTTAATTCCAGCATTACTTGTTATCCATATTATTTCCTTCAAACTTTCTTCTCCTGTCTTATCAAGTAGCAAACCTAAAAGTAGAGTCTCCGGAAAGATAACCAGCCAACGGCCGTTCCTGTAAGCAAAAACGCTTGAACAGGCTCCTTGCAGCAGGTTCTTTAATCATGTACTTTTATTAGTACTACTAGCCTTCTAACCCACCCTTTGCTAAAAAACTCATGAGCTTCATAACAAATACACATAATTCATGCTTAATCACTAAACGAAAACTTCTCCATAATCAGAACAAACTATCAACCAATAACATCTCTGATTTGTATCTGAATCCATCAAATTATCATTGTAAAAAATTCATCAGTACCCTCATCCAAACATAAGCCAATCAAAGTCATTACAATTAAGATCTCCAAATCCATCTCAAATTCCCAAATGACTTTCTAGTTGCTACAATCTCAAAACCAACATTTTATGAACAAAAGCATATACAAAAGTCCATACATACTCATATACTGATACACAAACATGCAGCAATAACTGAGGCCAAACATGAAAGCAAGATTCAACATAATTCTCTAACCAAAACAAAGCATACCAATCACCAAAAAGACAACAAACAAATAAACAAAAAAGGTAAGCAAATCAAATCAAGAAAATCAAGAATTTACCATAAAGGGTCAGTCACCATCTTGGCCAGAGAACCAGTGGGGGGCCCAATGCCACTCTCCTGAACCAGAACAGAAGCAAAACCCAACATTCTGAAACCTTGTTTATTCACCAAAAATCTAGCAATACTTATAAAAATGTGTTTTCTCAAGGCAAAAAGGCCTAAGGGGCAGAACATAAATACTGAAAAAAAAGAGTAGAAAGGGTTGTAGTAACCAGGTGGCGCTATTCACGAGAAGGGTGTCATTTGCACTTCCAGCTTAGGCTTTTTTCTTGTCTTTTTTCACTTTATTTGGTCAGTTTCGGGTGTTACATTCTTTACACTCCCATTTTTTCTTGCTTTTGCTTATTATTACCTGGCTGTGTTCCAGATACATTAACACAACCTTGTAACTCCCAGTTTCTAATTATTATAAGGGATATATCGTACTAGATTAATGTGTGTGTGCATAGAGTATGCTGTCATGGACTCATGGTAGACAGACAAAGTAGGGCCCCTATGGGGTCCGCTAGTAATAATATATTTTAAATTTTTGTGATGAGAATTTTTATTTATTCATTGCGGAGGAATTTGAATTTTATATCGTTTTATAGGCAGCGATTCAAGTGAGAAACAGTTTGTTTTTGTGAATAATGAGAACGGCTGTTCTGCACTTATTTTGTACTCCTTCTATTTTCAAATACTTGACGCTTATTTTTTGGCATACAATTCTAAGAGTTTTGATCGCATACTCAAAATTTTCGCTTTTTAAATAAAAATATTAAATTTACACTTTAATTCACAAAAAGAAAATTTAAAAAATATTAACTCTATCTACGCACTTAAAAATGTGTGCACAAAAATCAAACGTCAAAGTATTTGAAAACAGACGGAGTAATTATCTTTACGGTTTTTCTATGGTGTACTCATGTGCTACACAATAAGCACTAAATCCTATGAGTTTGGTGCATTTTTATTAATCATTTAATTATAAATAAGGATGACCCCCTCATTTACACCAGGTCCAACAATTAAAATCCACCAAACTCATCACATTTAGTGTTAAATGTGTGCTCATGGGCACACACCGGAAAGACCCTTTAAAATTTAATGTCAACGTTTCACTATTTTTATACAATTTCTTTGTTATTTGGCATGTATTTTAAATTTTTTATAAAGTACAATATTATAGCTTATGTTCAATTTTTAAAATAAAATTTTATAAAGAAAAGAATAATAAAATATTTTATCGAACTGAATTTTATAAAAAAAAATTATAATACAAATCGAGCCTTTTGTTCCAAATATATGCTATTCATCGAGACAAAGAATAACTAATAAGATTGGATGGTTCATGGTTGGGTAGGGTGATACATATTTTTGAACTTGAAACCGTGAAGGAATCAAATCAAAAATTTGTTACTAAAGTGATACATATGTTTAAACTAGTGAATGGACCAAATCGAATCGAGCAAAACAAAGTCTTTCTATCGATATCACACACAAAACATAAATAACACTCATCTAATTTAGAAACCGTTTGTGTAATTTTAAAATAAGTATTTCTTGCTTAAAATAAATAAATGGAGTAGAAGTTATAAGTAAGTTAAGACTTATAAGTGATTAACTTTTGATAAATAAATGCTAGCATTCCTACCTTTTTATAAGTATTTCTTGACATTTACACAAACAATACGAAATAATTGTTTTTTTTTTTGAACTGCGGAATAATTGTTTTTAACTTATAAATTCAGAAGTCGGCTTAGTATTTCTTGACATTTACACAAACAATACGAAATAATTGTTTTAATTTATAAACTCAGAAGCCGGCTTTTAAACCGTTGCCAAACAACCTCTTATACTGAATTACCTTTTTACTTATATATTTCTAACAAAACAGTTATTTTAAACAGAATTTTTCGAAGAAGCCTCCTAAATCCGGGTGAGTGCCTTTTATAACCACTTTACACAGAATATTGTCCAAAATGACCATGTGCGGGAACAGTGCCCTAAATGACCACTCAAACACGCATTCACCACATGCGTGTATAGAAAACAAAAAGAAACAAAGAATACGCATTCGTGATATGCGTATCTGGTGTTGAATAATCACATCCACGCATTTTCTACATGCGTATGCCACCATTTATGTGGGCCATCATTTATGTGGGCCACCTATCATTCTGCAATATTTGCATGCCATCTCACGTGGTCAACTGGTACATGTCTTTGCTTAAAATATTACTCCCTCTGTCCCATTTAATTGTATACGTTTCTTTTCAACTGCTCGACACGCATTTCAATGCTCTTATAAAATATAGTTCCGTAACTTATTTTTGAGATTTTCTTTTTCTGAATAAAAATATAACATCCAAACTTTAATTCAGAAAAAGAAAATTTTAAAAATAAATTACACAACTACATTTACAGGAGCATTAAAGTCCGTGCCGCGTCCCCGTCCCCCAATGTATACAACTCAGGGGGACGGAGGGAGTATAACACAGCTTGGAGGCAACTGAGCAGAGTGAATACGCATTTGCTATGTGCGTCTTCTTTACATTTAAAAAAATAAAATACATACGCATATGTAAGATGCGTGTTTGAGTGGGTAAAATGAACACATTTTCTGTATATGGTTATTTTGGACACATGACCCCTGAAAAACAGTTATTTCTGGCATTTTCTCCCTAAATCCACATGACTAATTAGAATATTATTATAAAAATCAATGATTAAAAACAACGAAATTCGTCTCATTTAATTAAAAAAAAAATTCTGGCCCGCCTCGCGCGGCAAACATACATTCTTGTTACAGTTATACTAGTACGAGTATTATATTTCCAAAGTTAGCTCCTTTTTGTGATAAAACGATCATCTTGACAATCCCTTCTCATCTCAAGAACCTAAGCACCACTTTCTGAGTGCCATCTGATTCAATCTAGATCGGATTTGTAAGGTATTAGTATGGGTACAAATGCACCTGCATTATCTGCCCCCAGTAGCAAGAAATTTGGTTTCTTCCAATCATTTTTCAAGAAATCAGAAGATGATGTTGATTCTCAAGATGCCTCATTGCCCTTGCCCTTCCCATTTCTCTCCCGTGTTGCCAATTCTGTTATCTCTTCCTGCTCCAGGTCTCTCTCTCTCTCTCTCTCTCTCTCTCTCTCTCTCTCCCTCTCTCTCTCTCTCCCCCTCTCTCTGTCTCTCTCTCCCTTTCTCTCTCTCTCCCCCCCTCTCTCTCTCTGTCTCTCTGTCTCTCTTTCCTCCCTCTCTCTCTATGTATCTACTTTCTTGTCAGCTTATATTGTATTGTGCAGTTTACTTTTTTGTATACGTCAGCTTAAAATTTTCATATATTAGTCTCATGCATGGTCGTTAATTTGCTCGTTCAGTCATTGCAACCCATATGTTTAAAAAGACTTAGAATCATCGGCTCACCGCAATTAGTTACTACAAAGGAATGGAGTGAGTACTTATAAGGTAGTTAGGTTGGCGGTTAAATTACAGTCATGTCATTACTTCGAAGGATTAAGCTAACTACCATAAATATCATCCTTTGATGTTCACTTTCTATTTTTAATAGCACAACTATTTATAATTGGTACTATTATTTATTCGGTTTTTCTATGGTGTGCCCATGGGCACATGCTAAGCACCAAATTTCATGTATTTAACTCATTTTGATTGGCTACTACTTATTAATAATGGTGGACCTTTCTGCATATACAAAAGCTCCACCAATCAAAATAAGCTAAATACATCAAATTTAGCGCTTAGCATGTGCCTATGGGCACACACTAGCCGAACCCTTATCTATTAATGAGCATGGACTAGAGTGATCCCTAGACCCTTGGATCCAGTACTTATCAGAGATAAGACTATTTCTCAGTGGCTGTGCGAAATCATATATTGTAATATATATTTGGGTGATAATGCATGGATGGACCCTGAACTTGTGATGTTACTAGGAAACCTGACCGTTAAGTTTAGTTAAAGTGAATTCTGAAGACCTGAACTATATGTTTTGGATAAGTAGTTAAACCTGCATTGGGCAATTTGGTTGGAATTTCTCTTCAGGCTCTGCGCCTCACTCAGGACTTGACTTCATGCTGAAATCTGCACTTAGGACTTCTGAAGGAGAAACTCAGGCCCTGAATCCAAACCGCCATCCCTGGTCTGCTCAGGTCCTGGGCTCTCCTATATTTGCCTTACTTCAGCATGCCTTCTTCTTATTTGTGCCTTACTTCAGCATGCCTTCTTATATACACCTTACTCTTGAGTCTTCAATAATTTCCTATAAACATAGAATCAGTACTTAGAATCCAAGGATAGATGTGGACATGTGGTAGATATAATGCAATATCCTTAAATTGATCGTATAACACACATAAACTGAGTCGTTAGCTCAAAAGTGGCCTGGACTAAATATTTTGAAAAGGTTGTCCCTACATAAATAAAAGCATTGGCTTAGAAGTGGTTCTAAAGCATCAGAATAAACACTGACCTTATTTAAAACTCTGGGAAAGCCTTTCTCAAAATGAAAAAGTTGTTACTACTGGGCAGTGCACGAATTTAGCCTAAATTGACTCTTTAGAGTCGGTTCAAATTACATATATAGTTCACGCTAGTTTTAACTTAGAAAAGAGTTTGGCGTTCACAAGGTAGAAATTGACATGCTTATGGATCCTTGATGGATTGCAGCAATAACATTTTAATAATGACTATAAACTTGATGATGTTATATTACCAAAGTTGTTAAGTAAAATGTGTGGCAAACTGTACCAACTAACGGATATGGTATGCTGAGGCAATTACAAAATACTATTTGGTGAAGGAGAGACTTTTTCTTCTAAATCAGTACTTTGGCGAAAAACTCCTACCTAGCACTCTTATTTCTCACATAAGTTCATATACATAATTGTTTTTCCTAACATACCTTTTAAATGGTCATGCTGACGCCTTATGATCCTGGAACTTGCAAGTTCCGGTTTCAATCTTTTAAAAAACAAAGTTATTTAAAGGGGTCCCAATGACCCTTTCCTACAAAATTGACCAGAGTAATCAGTTTTTAATTAAGAAGGCCAATCAGAATCTAATCCAATTTCATGCTTGGATAACACTCCCCTTTATAGGTAAAATGGCCTTTATAAGTAAAAGGATACATATACAGTAGTTAAATATTGTCATTTTTGTGACACTTTTACTTTACAGAGACAAAATAAGGGAAATGTTTATGGGGAAGGGGGTGGGGGATGTGCCTTTGAGAATAGGCTTTAAGAATAAGGTCCTAGCATTACTGAAAAATTATTTTTGGGTCATTAAAAGGGTCTATTGCATCAGTTAGCCGTTGAGGTTATTTGAGGGTCCGATACCAATAGATTTAAATCAAAATTTAAAGGTGACGCAAAAATAAGGTGCCAATTGAAAGCTTATAAATGTATAATAGCCTCTCTCTCTCTCTCTCTCTCTCCTGTCATTCTTTAAATTCCTGTTATTCCGTGAGTTTAAATTTGCACCTTATTGAATTATAATTCAATAGAAGATGTTGTTGACTTAACTAGCAGTGAGCACAAATTATAGCACAAGTAAACTCGTAAGTTGTAAACTTAAGCAAAAGAATTACATGATTTATTTGCAGATGCATACTTTACTCTCTCTTCTTATGCTGCAGGAGAACCCAAATAATAGCTACAACTAGAAATAAACTATAAGTCAGAGCAACAGTTTCTAAGTTTTACTGAGTGTACACATTTGGAATCTGCTGATTTGCAGGACACTTGATAAACCAACTGAAGAGTTGCAGCATTCTTTTGACACTGAGCACCTTAATATCACTAAGGATTCATTGGTTTATGCTAGAAGTTTATTAGAATTTTGTTCATATCAAGCACTGAACACGATGACTTCGCGTCCAGATTATTTGGCTGATATAAAATTTCGTCGCTTCACATTTGATATGATGCTTGCATGGGAAAGGCCAACTACTGAGAATGAACAGAACACTGTAAGAGAAACCACACCCCTCATCTTATTATCTAACTTCTGAGTGTAATAAGTTGTCTTGAATTATGATACATGGCAAGTGCATCTTGTGTTAGGCTAGTTTATGTTAGTTATTCATCGATACCTGCATCATCATTAGAAATTCATTTTTCAGTTCAAACAAGAGTATAAGAGAATGTGAATTGAGCAATGTTATATTATTATCTTCATATGTGTCCAGGGGGTGGATAAGAAAAAATGCAATTATCTGAGCAAATTTTGGATCTAATATATATTTTTTATCTTTGTGGGTGCACTTGTATATTTTTACAAATATTTCAATGGTTGAACCAAGTCAAATTTAACATGTATTTCGACTAAAATAAGTGTCAAAGTGTCCATACTCATGTCCAAGTGTCCAAACTCATGTCCAAGTCTTGAGGGTCTGGTCTAAGACAGGTACTCAAGACTAAATGAAGAGTCGGGGTAACGGAGAATTTTGAGTTCAATAGGAAATGTAGATATGTACTACGGTTGTTGTAGTTTCAAGGACCTTCCTTTTTATCATTGTCTTCGTTCTCTCTCAGGTTGATGACAATAAAACTGTAGGGCTAGAGGCTTTTGCACGAGTTGCTCCTGCCTGTACAGTTATTGCAGATGTAATCACCGTTTACAATCTCTTTGATGTACTGACATCGTCTTCAGGCAACAAACTTCATTTTCCTATGTATGACAAGTACCTACGCAGCCTGGAAAAGTAAGGATGTGTAATAATTATGTTAATCCTTTCTTCTTTTTTTATTTTTATGGCCAACTTCCACTTACAGTACATTATGGAATCATTCCACTAGCTAGTTACCTTAACTATGCATGTGCTACTGAGAAGATTTAATCAATACCAAACTATATAGTCTTTCCGCAAGTGCACTTGAGAACCAAGAAATAGGGTCACAAATAGACCAATAAGTAATGGCTTCTGGTTGTCATAAAAAAAATAAATGTATATATTATTTACTTGGATTGGTTTATTTAACTTCACTGGTAGTATTAAATCTTGTCCATTCAAGGAAATATTGCTGTTGAACATTGCTCTTTATCTTTTCGAAGACATGCAATCATAAGTGCTAATGTATTTTTGCACGCTTGATCCATTTAACCAACGAAAAGATTGGATTGGTTTTTTAATTTTTAGATGACTAGCTATGCGGGTTCAAGATATAGTGACTTGACCAGTTGACCAGAAGCATATATTTAATTTTTCAGTCATGTTAACACTCCCTTAACATATATGGCTCATTGACTTATTGGTTACACCTAACAGTGTAGGTGTTCTTGCAGCTTGCACACTGCTGTTTGAGATAATTGGTGCCATCCATTGCAGTCAGTCTAAATTTGGACTATAGTTGTCTAAAAAGTTCTGTTTTTATGAGATGACACGTATGTATAGAATAAATCTGATCAATCTCTACTTCCCAACTAAAATTAATAATAATCCTCATAGTTTAGACTTTAGCTTTTCCCAAGTCGAAGCCCTAAATGGAGAATAAACCAAGAGCAAACAATGTTAGTCGATGTTATCTTGTATAGTTCTATAATCATAGTTCATGGACGTTTACTGCAGGGTGATCAAAGTTGCTGCTATTGCGAATACATCTTCCCCAGAATCCAACCTTCAGCTTCCTGACGGCGAGATCATTATAGAAATAGATGGCACCATTCCTACTCAACCAATTTTTGAGCATATTGGAACCTCTGCATGGGCTGGTTGGAACTGTCTTCCTTAAAATCTAAAGCCAGTTGTTAGATTTGATAAATCTGCCAGTTTCTCATTTCCCGAATCTGGTTGCTAGTTTCTGCAATTTATACCTGGATACTGACTCCATTACTATTTTGCTTCTCTTTGGCAGTTCGCGTGATGTTGACCAGTAATGCTATGTACATTAAGTCTATGAAGGCCGGAACAAATGATAAAGCTGTGAAATTTGAACTAGCTGCGGACATGAAGCAGGTTATAAAGCCTGATCTAACAGGACCGATGGGTGCCCGTCTGTATGATAAGGCTGTGATGTACAAGTCTACATCAATGTATGCTTTTCTATTTTCATTCTATTCTTCTTTTTTAATAAAAAACAAATTGTGTAAACATTTTATGTCCATGTTTTTCAATCTTTGACAGCACAGAGCCTGTTTATATTGAATTTGCTGAACTCAGAGGCAGTTCACGGCGGGACTATTGGTTGGATATTAATTTAGAGATCCTGAATGCTCATAAGTTCATCAGGATGTATAATCTTAATAAGATTCAGCAGTCGGAAACACTTGCAAGAGCAGCCCTAGGCATTCTTCGATATCATGCAGTGAAAGACGCTTTTCAGAACTTCCCATCCAACTACAAGACCTTACTTTCTTTTAACCTGGCTGAAAATCTTCCGGGAGGATACATGATATTGGAAACTCTTTCAAGTCGTTTGTCATTGTTGGATGATAGTACCCCTCAACCTGCTAATAGGCAACTGAGACACCCGCTATACCATTTGACACTTTGCAGACATGGAATTGTTTCAAAAAATGATGTTGGCATGGATATAGAAGAAATGCACCAAGCTGGTGATGTTTGCGTTGGTGAGATTAATCCTCTAGAAATGGCAGTGAAGCAATCAAAAGAGGACATAGGAAGGGCTGAAGCTGCACAAGCAACAGTCAACCAAGTGAAAGTGGAGGGGCTTGGTACAAATGTAGCAATCATGAAGGTAATTATTTCATCAAAGCATATCTTATTTGATTTGGTTATTAGCCTCTCCAATCAACATGTTTCTTTAGGCGGTCCATGTACTTGTGTTTCTGTTTTCTTGTTGGACAGGGTTTATAGTCAGTCTGTGATTTAATTAATTTTTGAGTAGTGAAGCAATGTATATCTCCATCTTAATTCAAGTCTCAACAAAGAGGCTTTCCCATTGAACATTTTTTTTTGTACAGGACCTGCTTTTTCCGCTCATTCTATCATTTAATTTTCTTCAATACCTTGCTTCCTGGGAAGATCCTTCGTTCTCAACAGCGTTTCTGGTGTTGGCCACCTATGTCGTGATTAGGTAATTTTCAAAGAAAATCTTTTGTTTACTGTTTAATATATGTTGGTAAAGAACTCAGACATATTTATCTAAAATCTGGTTTAGTATTCATGTTTATGTTCACTTTTATGCATTTATAAGCAATGCGGATGCAGTGAAGTAGTGACTGCATGTAATCATCGTGCAGTGATGCTCGGCTTAATGTATATGCTTCTTTGAGCTCCAGAATATCTACTCAAATACTAGGATGGGCTATAGGCACGTAAAAATGAACGAATAACTTTTATTGGAAATATCCTGCCCATGTTGGTTAATACACTTTAATTGCCTTGAGTAGTTCCAGTTTGTTTCCCAGTTTTTACTGAAGGGTAAAAGTCGAATACTGAATCATCCTTTATGGTTTGCAGGGGATTTACAAAGTATTTATTGCCGTCTGTCCTCATATCTGTTGCAATTATGATGGGTTGTAATAGGTATGCCAACCACGGGAAACCTATGGAAGCTTTCAACGTTACTGCTCCGCCATCTTCAAGTGCAATGGAGCAGCTCCTGGCATTACAGGAAGCTATATCTGCGCTAGAAGGTCTAATTCAAACTGGAAACATATTTCTTCTAAAAGTTAGAGCTCTTATTTTAGCTGCACTTCCGGAGGTATTCACCTTCACAGACTTGATCATAATGAATCCATCTATTATATTTTTCCTGAAAATACACTTCCGACAAGATCCAATACTTTCATGGGATTAAGATGGTTTAAAGAATTTATGTCTCTGCCTAAATCATAATAGAACAAGAACAGAAGCATATAAGAAACCGACCACATATCTAAATCCCGATGCTCTCAATTCCTTTAGAACATTGCAATCATTAGCGGCCATGGCAACATGATCATACATCAAACTAAGATTTGGCCACAAATATATGAAATTATATGACTTGAGATCTTTGCATTTCCACTTTTCTTGCTATATTTCACCTTCAGTTCTGTGTTCAGCTTTCTAAATTATCCTCTTTATGTTTCCCATTTTCTTCAGATTTCTGTTTTCTGAAACTGTGTATTGTTTATTTTTATCTTGTTTTTTTTAGGCAACAGACAGAACTGCCATAGCGCTAGTCATTGGGGCAGTGGTATTAGCAATTATGCCAGTAAAATATTTGGTCCTATTGGCTTTCTATGAGGCGTATACAAGGGAAATCCGTAGCAATGGCCTAGGTTTGCGGCGCTTGAGGGAGTGGTGGAACAGTATCCCTGCAGCTCCAGTTCATATAATTAAACCCGACGACAAGAAAAACAAGTAAATACTGTAATAGTATTTGTGCAGAAATTTGTAATCCTAATGTGAATTGCCTCCCTCGAATAATAATTCTAAAGAATTGATATGTTCTAGATGTATTTAAGCATCATATTAGTCTTGTCTTTACATGATTGTTCTAGTAAAGCCGACGAGTAATCTAAGCTTAAGTTATGAAATCTCTACATTGTACTGTTGTAAACTATATGATAGCTGGATTCTTGAATTCGAAGTTGGTGAGTTTGATTAGCTCGAGAGTTACAGTCATAAACATTTTTCTTATAGCAGCTGGACATTGTCATATTGATAATCTTCGGATTTACTAGGGCCTTGCTTGTTATGTTCTTAGCTTTCCTTTATATCTTTTGAGCCGTAAAGCTCAAACATTAGTCATGGGATTTAAGAGCCAACAATATTGGGAAGCAGTTCAGAGTTTGGTTTGAAAGAGTTGCTTGGATTATGAAAAGTTTTCAAATTCAGAACTCTTTGAGGCGCAGGCTTCCCCTTCCTCGGTCTCCTCCCAACAACGTCAACGTTTAAGGTAACGAGACAAAGAAGAGATTAGAGATTCCGCCAGGGACATGACAGTGAGACTAATCAAGAACAACGGTAGGTGAGGGAATCATGACATCAGTTCGTGAAAAAATGAAGGGAATCCTCCCATGATAAATTTCCAGGTAAGATCACAGAGAACACACGACTGATTTTACACATTAATTTAACCCACTTCGCACAAACACATTACATTTTCCAGTCACTTAGTTATACTTTCCGATTATTGCTTCCATTATCCCCTCAAAACCAGTTACTTACTCTCACGCTGGAGGTGTTTGACGGCCACCACCCCGGTCAGGCATTGTAGGCATTTGTATTGCAGATACTCCACCACTGCTACACCTCTCCAATAACCGGGAACTGCCGAAAAGAGGGAAGTGAAGCCAAGGGGTAGTCGGAGCATTATCAGTAGCTCATGCAATTCCTCGATACATTAAGATCATGGAAAAATACATTGTATATTTCTATTATTCTCGATCCCTGATATGTTTCAATATTAAAGTCATGAAAAATACATTGTATATCTATATTATTCTCGATCCCTGACATGTTTCAATATTAAAGTCATGAAAAATACATTGTATATTTATATTATTCTCGATACCTGACACATGACACCGATGACACGTTTGGTGACATTTTCGATCTCTGACCTCGGTAAAATGCATAATCCTGTCAACAACCATCATTTCCAAAAATTTACAACGCAAAGTTATTCGTTATGGACTTCCAGCTCTATATCATATTTTTTTTAACATCCCCTCACTCAAAAATCCATTATTTGGTCTAGTGTCCGGTCTCGAACTTGAAACACCTGAACTCTAATATCACATATAGTACCGATTCTTCTGGAACCTAAAGTCTTAACCTAATCTTAGAAGCGTTTGGTTCATGGTTAATGAGTTCGGTTAACGGGAATCGGAAACTCAAACTCATGGATAAGCAATTTTGTGACATGTAGGAACCCCAATCCCACTTGCAGGGTAAATCATTCCTTACACTTCCCTTGAGATATCAATTCCCATACCTATCATTATCATACCCTTCCTTCTCATTACCTGTGATTTTTAGCTGCAAGAAAAATAATCAGGAAATATTTTAAGTAGCTTCTTGGGTCTTAATACTGCAATTTACAGGCATCAGAACCTCCGTAAAGCCACAAGTCTGAGTGCATTTAGCAGTAGCATGATTTAGTAGCCGATAAAAAGTTCAGAATGCAATTGTCTGATAACTTGGAGCATACTAGTTGTACTAAGTGAAAATCGAAATAATATTACATAATTGTACATAATATCTAGTCTCCAAGTTTCCCCTCTGGTATTCTTAAATGGTGAAAGCCTGAGAGGCCTCAGAGCGACCATGTATTACAAGTACACAGACTATATTACGTAAATTACATTTGCAACTTGCAAGTTTAACAATTGAGTTTATAAAAGTGATAACAATATTATGTATTTACATATCAGAACAGACATGTAAGGGTTCAGAAATAGCTAGGCGAGGCTTGCAACCTCTGCTATACTTGTCAGTGCGGCCTACTTGTTGAGCAGCTTACGCGTTCGCTGGTTGGCACCTTTAACTCGGTTATTCAGCTCATCTACATCATCGCTAAAATGATCTAAAGCTTTGTTTTGCCTGCATTTCCATTTAAAGTCAGTGAATTATTAGGAAAAACTAAAAAAATGTAGATATATCGAATGGTTAAACACTGACTTCTCTATTTCAGTTCCCATGCTAACAGCCATGCCCTTGAGATCACCCAAGATATCACTGAGGTCATCAAGTGCATCGTCTTGCTTCATCTTTTCGTTCTGTTGATATATATATTACAGAGAAACATGCAAGTTAAAACAGAGCAAAGAATGGTCTATTAATGAGGTATAGAGCTTTAAAACACACCTCAATTTGCTGCATACTGTTTGCTGATTCTGGAGGCGGTGTACGAGAGCCTTTACCCTTAGGATTGGGAGCTATGCCTAATTTTTCCCTTTGCTCTTTCTTGTTCTTTTTGCTTACATAGTCATTATCATCTGCGCGTTATCAATCAAAAAGCATCAAGCAGAGTAAACTAATAATCATGCATGCTTGTGTCTGGAATACCCTATTGGACTAATTAATTGAAACATTTGACATAACAAAAAATGCAGATAGAAAAGAGGCTCATCATAACCTCTACTAACAGGCCCGTCTATCTTCTTTCCCTTCTTCGGCTTCCAAGTCCTTGAGAACATACCCCCCAGGTTACCTAAAACCTTCTCACCCTGCAGTATACATAACAAACATATCCGTATTTATATTCAACTCAACAGATAAGGAGCCCGTTGTGCTGACTTTAATATTGTGACTTATGACTTGTTACACAGACAAACATTTTTCAGCCTAAAGTCAAAAATAGCTTTAAGCCAATGGCTTTCAGCATTGCCAAACAGGCTCAAGGACACGTGTTGCGTTCCATATACATAAAAATAAAAGTCTAAAACTTTACATACTAAAAGATTTAGAAAATGGATGAAAGATTTAAATGAAGTTAGGACAGAAAAAATCTGCTTTAATTAGAAAATTATGAGATAAATGTGTTTGTGTACCTTAGCCAGATCTTTTTCGGTGTCAGCAGCCATTTGATGAGTCCTATGAATCTGCTCCCCTTGCTGATGCAAAGTATCAAGTGTCTGAGTGGCCGTACCTCTAATTTCCTCTGCAATCCGCAGACTATTATAGACTGAATCCGTCGTTTCCTTAGACTTGTCCACAGCATAACCCTCTAACTCTTGCACAGACATGGAATCCAGTTCCTCCTTGGATTTGTGATTACTCTTATGATTATTAGTATCCTCGGGGAGAGGCTCCGAGGATGTTCTTCTGTCCTTTGTCATGCCATGCGAGGCGTCTGCATTTTTATGTGATTTCTTAAACCCAAACATTTTGATTGTAGATGATGAGAATACTCAAAATCTGAAGTTGATTAATCTTGAGATTATCTTATGTGATTCTCATGCATGGAGAGATTTTCATTTGGAAAATGTTAATAAATTAGACAAGGAGATTGAAGAGAGGCTTTGCGAAAATGTAGAATTTGAGATTTTCTCACCGTTGAGTTTCTTGAGACTCACTGTTCTATTCTGAGCATCACAAACACAAACAAAATATTGGTGCTGCCATTTTTAGTTTTCTTGGGATCTATACTATCTATACTATATTATAAAAAGCCAACATAGGTATAATTTGTAGTCGTATAAAATTCCGTTAGAAGATATAACGAGTTGGTTAATATAATTTAACTAAAATTCAATTCATTAATACTAAAATACTAATAAAATGACGTTAAGAATTAAATTATAATTAATAAATTACAAATCACATACCCGTCCGTGCTTTGCACGGGGTTAAAGGCTAGTATACTGTAATAAGCCAACATGGGTATAATTTGTAGGTTTGGTATTGTCCTTTTGGTACTATAACTCTACAAATGTGGAGTCTAATAGTATTATATTGTTAAACAGTTTCAAATACTAAAAACACTCATAACAATCCATTATCATATAATATTTCATTAAAAAAATTATAATGATGTTATATATAAAATTATAAATATACAATTTTGAATATTTTCTTTTAACAAGAACTTTCATATAACTCTTTTTAACTTTAACGTGTTCTATTTTAATATAAACACGAATATGGAGTCCATTAGTATTATATTGTTAAACAGTTTCAAATACTAAAAACACTAATAAAAATACATTATCATATAATATTTCATTAAAAAAATTATAATGATGTTAAAAATAAAATTATAAATATACAATTTTGAATATTTTTTTTAACAACCTTCATATAACTCTTTTTAACTTTAACGTATTCTATTTCAAGATAAACACGAACCATTACATAACCGTTTCTAACTCTAATCTTAAAAGTTATTGTTGTCAAAAAAACCAAGATTACAAAATTATATTGAAATTCGATTGATTAGATTACTGAATCTTTCAAAAGTATTACACGATCGGTTATGTTTGGAAAAGATTTGAATTTTCTGATTTTTTTTATTCTTAAATCTACATGTACTAAATTTGGATTAAATGTACAAATATCCTCATATGAAAATATAGTCAGTTGAATAATATAATTTAATTAAAACTCAATCCATTAATACTAAAATATTAATAAAATGATGTTAAATTTTAAAATATAAATAATAAATTACGATTATATATCCGCCCGTGCTTCGCACGGGTTAAAGGCTAGTATTATTAATAATTTAAAGAATTAGAACCTACCAGTCTCAATTTTAAGAAACTATGCATTACATAGTACTTATATAAATATAAATAAATAAAAGTTTAGTAATTCACTGACAAAAAACTGACAAATATATAAACAAATGATGTTCTTCTGGAAACTAACTAATAATATCAATTATGTCTAATTTAAAATATTAAATATACTAGCCTTTAACCCGTGCGAAGCACGGGCGGGTATATAGTTCGTAATTTATTATTTATAATTTAAATTTTAACATTATTTTATTAGTATTTTAGTATTAACGGATTTAATTTTAATTAAATTATATTATTCAACTGACTATATTTTCACCTAATTACTTGAAAATGGACAAACCCTAATACACACACACAGGATTTAATTAGTACATTTAATCTGAATTTAATAACGTAGATTTAAAAATAAAAAAAATCAGAAAATTCAAATCTTTTCCGAACATAGCCGATCGTGTAATACCTTTGAAAGATTTAGTAAATCAATCGAATTTTAACATAATTTTGTAATTTGTGTTTTTTGACAACAATAACTTTTAAGATTAGAGTTTGGTTCGTGTTTATATTGAGATAGAACACGTTAACGTTAAAAAGAGTTAGATGAATGTTCTTGTTAAAAGAAGATATTCAAAATTGTATATTTATAATTTTATTTACAACATCATTATAATTCTTTTAATGAAATATTATATGATAATGGATTGTTATGAGTGTTTTTAGGATTTGAAACTGTTTAACAATATAATAATAATAGACTTCACATTTGTAGACTTGTAATACCAAAAGGAGAGTACCAAACCAAAATATATAACTAAAACCTTGGACTACAAATTATACCCATATTGGCTTATTATAGTATAAGTATAGATTTTTATTTAACTCGAACTAACACAATATAATTCTAGTCATGTACGATAGATTTATACAATAGATGGAGTTAGTGGACTAATCAATCGAATTACAATAGAACCTGTTTATATATAAGAGGTAGAATTTTTAGACATGAATTATATTATCCAACTTATGAAATACGTGGATGGTTAGAATTAATTTAGTAGATTCATGAGCAACGATACTCATAATGATATGATCGAATTGAGGAACATGCACATATAAAATGTTGCTTATATGAGTCAATCAGAGTTCATATACACATAATAGTTATTAACTCTTCATCTTTCTCTTCACCCCTCCCTCCTGATCTTCTTATAACCAATTTATACATATTTATATATTTTGCTCATAAATGTGTTTCACGAATCTATCAATTATCAGTTGAATAATATTATAATCATCAGCCAGTCGATCGGCCGATCATGCACTATTATTATCTTATCATGGAAATTTATCAATATTAACAAGCTAATTTGTTTTTAGAAAATTTTGACAAGGCTGTCGCGTGCCTATCAAATAATAAAATATCTAACAAACCTCCTAAATATGTAGTAGGGTAAGTCAGGTGCCTATCAAATAATAAAATATCTAACAAACCTCCTAACTATGTAGTAGGGTAAGTCAGAGTCGTTCCCACAGAGACAAACGTATCAAATACTAGTTATTCTCGATTCAATCCAATTAACAAGTAACACAATAAAATATTGAGAGATAATAAACTGATACAAATATAATCTAGAAAACAATCAAATAAAAATATCTAGAATCAAGTATCCCCACTAGCATGAATCAATACAATTATGATTTCCCCCCCCCCCCCAATTAATCAGATAATTCACCGAAGAGGAAAGATGTGCCCTATAAAATACCAATAACTCCTTTCGAGTATTAATGGCTTCTCTAAAATACAAACAAGCTTATTTCCATGGTATCATGCAGTTTAGAGACATTAAACATAACATCTTAACTTCCAAACAATCCCTTCTACCTATTTCCATGGAGAAGTTCATGTCCTTATTGGATAAATCACAACCATCTAAATCCAACTTCCGATGGTAGATAGATATCGGTTCAAACAATACACAAAATCACGTCTGACCTGTTATTGTTAATTAGCACAACTCAATAAGCAAGAGCAAATAACATAATCAACTAGAGATCATCGAAAATCATGCATCAACCATAACTAGGGTTCAACTCAATTCCAGAATAAAATCTACTCTAGTATAATATATATAAAAGAAAATAAAGATGGATATTACAATGGAATCTTCAATCCCCAAGTCTTGAAGAAGAAGAGACAAAGTGTTTTTAACCTAAACTAATTATACAATACTCTTCTCTCTAATGTCCATCCCTATAAATATATATTTGATTTTAATGCTTACAAGAAATACAAATCAGTTTCCCAAACGGAAAAATTGGTTTCTCAAAGGAAAATTCGTAGCTGACTTTTCAGTCCTGTTTCTGGGCTGATTCCGTTGGATTTTGGATATTGGACCATTTTTGAATTAAAGAAAATTCTCTAAGTTTCGCGTGGGCTGTAAGATCACCCAATTCTGACTTCTGGAACTCAAGATATGGTCCAAACAGTGAATCAAGTGCAAGTAATCCAACAAATTCGAATTTCCTTCTAATTAATCTCCAAATTAAGCTCTTTATTCCAATTTCTTTTAAGTTTAGGAATTCCTTGCTTCCTACAATAAAACATTAAATTCTATTAAATAAATATCCAATTAAATGCAAAATACAATAAATATGAGGAATAAAATCATATAAAATATATGTAAATATATACTCCATCAAATTTGTATGTGATTATTTATTTTAACAGTCTCAATCGATTTGACTTGTAATTCGATTGAGTAACCTACACTCTAGCTGTAATGACTTGGATTTTTTTATTAATTATTAATTATTTTGTTGGTGTTTTTATAAAAAGAGAAAGAATAAACTTTTATAGTTTATTCCAGTTTGTTGGATTTTCAAAAAAAAAATAATTATTTTATTATATAATTAATTCTCGGTCCAATGAGATGTTAAGAATTTAATTATTTGAAATATTATGTGGATAATATTCTGAGGTGCAACTATTTGAAATTTTATGCAATTTTCCGAGTTACTGCAATTATGTGATTCTTTGATTTAATTGTGGTACATGTTAAATGAGCAATTTTATTTGCTTATTTTATGTCCTAGTGAGTAGTTTAGAAAACGTGTTTATTACACTTTTTATAAATCAAAGTTGTTCCTTGATTTAGAAATATCAAAAGTCTGTGTTTACTTATATTACAAAATTTTGTCCGAGCGGATAAGAAAGAATTTAGATTTATTATATTGCCTTTATTAAAATTGTTTTTTTTGTTTAAAAATGAATTTCTGTATTTAATTGCACCAATATTTATTCAAGTTAAAATTACCGAAATATTTCAGTTTTGGTATTTTAATATTTTGAATGATTTGAAAATATTCAAAAGTCTCGCGAATGATTATTTTAATTATTTGCAATTTAAAAATCAATTCCGGGCAATTAAATATAGAAATTTCAATTAATTTAAAAATAAAACTTTTTATGTATTTTACCCATTCGGGAGTTTTTGGGATTTGTGGTATATTTTGTTTTAAATTTTGAAATATATTTTGGACCCCAAAAAAAAAAAATTATTTTATTTGCTTTTAATTAAAGTGGAGGTGTGATTTCTTTTATATACAAATATACTTCTTTTGATTAGAAATTGACAAGCATGTGCATCATCAGTTACGGATAGTCTGGTGTACTTAAACTTAGGATAAATGAGAATATTACCAGATAGAGTTATCAGAGCAGAGGCGGTAAAAGCTATCGAGAGAAAAGAAAACTAGGGTTTGGTATTTGGGGCAAATCAATCGAGTGTTTCAGGTGAGGATCAGTTGATTACATAGCTTTGTATACCTGTCATGTGATTTCACTGCTAGATATAATTATAATTGTTGTTGTGTTGATTGGTTTAATCAGAGTTTGGGGGTGGCGATTGGGTGGAGTATGGAGGCTGGGTCGCTGGTAATGGAGAGAAGCGGAGGTGGTGGTACAGCGGCGTAGAAGGGAGAGGCCGGTTGGGTGATTGCAGCCGATCGCCGGAGTGGCGCGAAGGTTGCAGGCGGCTCTGCCGCGGCTGTGCACCGCAGTGGCGAGACGCGCCGTTCACAGGGTAGAGAGAGAGAGAGGGGGGGCTGAATGGAGGTGCTGGGCATTGGCTATGGCCGGAATCCGGCGAGGCCTGGCGGCAGTCCCGAGGAGGCTGCCACGCGAGTTTTCCGGGAGAAAAACAAAAACAAATATTAATTTTGTTTTTATTATTTTTATTATTGTTATTTTTAATAAATGATAACAATAATATTAATAATATTAATAAAATTAATATATACTTTTGATTGTTATATTTCTTTGCAAGGTGTATTATTATTATACTCTATGACGTGATTATTAGTCATAAATTGTTTTTCTCGATTCTTGTATCAATTTATTATGTTGATAACATGTGTAGTTATGCAACTTAGCGGATTAGATACAAGAATTTGATTATTGTGGACAAATATTGGGTTGATTGTGGATGGTTGGGATTGCTCTAAAATTATAGAGATGATGTCCGGATTTTTAATTTTATTAAGATTTGGATTTAATTTGAGAATCGAATTAAGATTATAATTCGGATTCTGATTAAGATTTGGACTGAGATTCTTGGATTATCAGTTATAATTATTTATAAATAATAAAGCATGTCAATCTCGTGATACGTGACAATGTGATTACGTGTTTAAATTATAAATATTATGTGTACATAATAATTGAAATATTTATATATCACGAAGGGTAGAATCCGAATTCGATTTCTCGATTTAGACGACAATCTGATTTGTTCGCCAACTAAATTATTATATTGTTGTTATATATAGTCGACCAAGATGTATTATCAAGGACGTTCAGAATAGTTGATTTGTATTGTCGGATTGTGTTGAGCCAGAAGCTAGATGCCAAGGCAATCTAAAGTTTTCGAGTAGCGTGACTGTGATGTCACTAGTTCTGTTGTCAGAGGCAAGTTTTCTAATTATAACTTGTATCTATCGCAAGTAATCTTTTGGTCGCTTCTATTTAAAGAAAATCATTCATATTCATATTTTGTTATGGTCACTAATAGTGCATATCCTATAGTTAAAATTATAATATTACTATTTATCTCTTATAACTACTACAAGTATTCTGCTCTACATCTCTTTATAACAATTCATATTTATTTTCTTCACTCAATAAATATTTTGTGCCATTGCACACAAGCATTCATAGTCTTTTGAATGTTTTTATAAGATGTTAGTTGTTTTCATTATTTTAAAAAGGTGAGCTGATAAAGCTATGAAAGTATTTATTTTAAGATTTTCAATTCCTCTCTCTCCTATTGAACTTGTACAGTATACAAGTATATTGGTTGCATGAATTACATTATTCAATTTCGAGCATGAAAAACAGTTTTATTTATATCATCATGTTGGACATGTGTACACTCACATCATGTCTAATATTTTACCTACTGTCGTTTTATATAAATGTTTTCCCCTTGAAAAGAACTTTTATTTAAATGTTTTAGAAATGCTGAACCGTTAATCTAACGGTTAGTATTATGATTTTGATATAAAACAAGGTCGTCGATTATTTCGATACCTTGCTTATTTTGTGATTGGAAGTACCCTCGGGGACCGTACGCCGGTCCAGTTACTATTTAGGCCAATGTGTGCCTTGGATCCCTTAAAATTTGGTGACATGCTTCGTGCATGATCCGGTGCTATCTCGCGACTGATCATCGGCTATAGCATAGCGTTAAATTATTCCAATCCCTAAAAATGTTGTGGAAGGTTTATATATTAATGCTATTCTTTACTAGCATTAAGTTTCAGAAAAGTTTTATAAATTAATTCGAAGTTCATATTGTTGCTGAAGCATTTGTTGCTCAGTGATAGTTAGAGCCAAGAATGAGTTGGGATCTTCTTATTTATTCAACTCGTCATTGTCATGCTGGTTCAGCAACTAAATAAATGGAAATTTAGTCGACGATGGTGGACACTGAGTATTTAGGGATTTCTTGAACTGTGGTTTATGAACAGTTGATTATCAAAAGTTATTTTGAACTTCTCAAATGATTAATTTTTGAAGCTCTTGCAAAGGTATTATTTTATGAGATTTGCTGCAATGCAAATCAAAATGGTTTTAAAGATTCTGAAGTGAATCAATTATTTGATTCAAAATGTTTCTCATAGTTAGAAACTCTCTCTCCAGTTTGGAATTGCATTACAAATATTTTAGTAGAAATCCATTACCTATTGGATTGGAAATTTCCCCGCATATTATAGATTTATCTTATTATGCTTCTAAAACTTATCTTGCTGAGCATTTTCGCTCACCCTTGCTATTATTTCTAACCCTTTCAGCTAGGGTTTAAGATGATCCATCTGCGTAAGCTGCCCGTAAGAATAATGCTAGGCGAGAATTCCAGAAAGATGTCTACGAGAATAATTATGGTTAGAATTGCATTATTTCTGTTCAGTTGTATAATAGATTTATTTATTTGGTTATCAGTTACTCTTCTTATCGAGGTTTAACTGATACTGTAGTTTAAGTTGTAATAAAATTTGATAGTTTTGGTTTCTGATTTCAGTGCTGTAACCTATTAGCGATCCTGTTTTTAGGGGGTCAAAGTGATTTTGATTTAAATCTCTTTTAAAATTTCCAGATTTTTAAATATTGGTTTTACCTTCTTCCGCAAAATACAGGTTTTTAAATGATTTTCTTTTAGTGGCACCAAATCCAGACCCCCGGATTTTGGGGATGTCACAGTTGGTATCAGAGCTATAGGTTATAAGTTATTGAAATCAGAATGTAGATTGTCATTAGAGAGAGTGCTTCTTGTAACCTCAAATAGAGGTAAGTCGAGACTATTGGGTATAGTCTTTGTCAATAGAGTTGAGATTGAGATTGGATTTTTGATTCTAAGTAATCATTTGGGACATCCTAGTTTCTAGTTTTAGAACTAGTGAGTGTGGATTTCAGGGAAAAATGATGGAACCTTTAGTTTCCAATATTTTTGAGGTTAAGTTGACTTTTCTGAGTAACCAGTGTCAGCTAGACTCGTGGGTAAACCTGTCTAGTCTAGAATGTTTCTTTTCATCTCTACCACTTCTTGAGTATTGATAGAGGGTCATTATTGATTTTCAAGAGATATTTATAGAATGAGTATGAGATTTGTTGGGTTAGAGATTCTTTGATTTGAGAGTTATATAGAATTCGTGTTAGGCTATTTGACATAGTGCTATGAGTGGGCTAGAACGTCAAAGCTCTACAATGCTGATTGTATAAAGCTGAAGATGGCTTCTGACCGTGCCAAGCTGGATACCACTTTTTACTACAGTGGATTGCGTTGATGGAATCTTTAGAGTCAAATACGAGTCGGCCAGAATATCAGAACATCGAGAAGAATCGTTAGAATCGAAACGAGCCATTAGAAGAATCAATCGAGAAGACATTTGTGATAATGTTGGCAGTACCTTCCTCATTGTTGATTATATTGATTATTTTCCAATCAATAAATTTTTAACATCTCTTTTATAATGATGTTTATTAAAAAGTATATACTCTCTCTTGAGTAGTATTGCTATACTTGTGTTTACCCATATTTTGGGTTTGAATTGTGACAGAGGCTAATACGATACCTATTTTTAGGTTGTGGAAGCCCTGTCGAGTTTGTGAAAATTCATTTCTACTTTTTTTTTTTTTTCTTCTCAAAATGGTGAATCATTCTATTTCAAGATATCACCATTTACTCGTTGTGTATAAATATTCTTTCTGGTTATTCTTTTCCTATGGAATAACACCTAAGAAAATTTTTAGTTTTGATCCAAGGTGTGCATCAGATTTATCAGATTTTAATGCGTCAACAAACAATGATCATTTATTTGATTTTAAAATTCCTTTCATATTCATTTCCTCTGACTGTACAACCCTATTCATAGGGGACACAAGGACTATCTGTCTGTGTGATAGAAGTCCGATGGGACGCCATCACTTGTGTGTTGTGCATTACAAGAAGGTTAATTACCTTTAGTAGTATCTTTAATTAGATACGCAACATAGTTCTTTGGATCATATTGATCTCTCAGTAATTCATAATTTCAAATTAGTTTTGTTTTTGAAACTAATACATATGACTTACTTTGATATATCAAATATGATATATTTTAAATTTTCATGATTCTTGTTTCTCCAATTAATTTTGAGGGTATGCCATCCAGGTTTGAACGAGCTAATCATGCTAGTGCATATCAAGATTTCGTATAAGACTAAAATAATGAAAGAAGATCGTGAGGCGACTTGCAAACAATAATCTGCTCTAGTTCTCTCTTCGCTGATTCCGAGGACGGAATCCTTATAAGGGGGGAAGTCTGTAATGACTTGGATTTTTTTATTAATTATTAATTATTTTGTTGGTGTTTTTATAAAAAGAGAAAGAATAAACTTTTATAGTTTATTCCAGTTTGTTGGATTTTCAAAAAAAAAAATAATTATTTTATTATATAATAATTTTCGGTCCAATGAGATGTTAAGAATTTAATTATTTGAAATATTATGTGGATAATATTCTGAGGTGCAACTATTTGAAATTTTATGCAATTTTCCGAGTTACTGCAATTATGTGATTATTTGATTTAATTGTGGTACATGTTAAATGAGCAATTTTATTTGCTTATTTTATGTCCTAGTGAGTAGTTTAGAAAACGTGTTTATTACACTTTTTATAAATCAAAGTTGTTCCTTGATTTAGAAATATCAAAAGTCTGTGTTTACTTATATTACAAAATTTTGTCCGAGCGGATAAGAAAGAATTTAGATTTATTATATTGCCTTTATTAAAATTGTTTTTTTTGTTTAAAAATGAATTTCTGTATTTAATTGCACCAATATTTATTCAAGTTAAAATTACCGAAATATTTCAGTTTTGGTATTTTAATATTTTGAATGATTTGAAAATATTCAAAAGTCTCGCGAATGATTATTTTAATTATTTGCAATTTAAAAATCAATTCCGGGCAATTAAATATAGAAATTTCAATTAATTTAAAAATAAAACTTTTTATGTATTTTACCCATTCGGGAGTTTTTGGGATTTGTGGTATATTTTGTTTTAAATTTTGAAATATATTTTGGACCCCAAAAAAAAAAAATTATTTTATTTGCTTTTAATTAAAGTGGAGGTGTGATTTCTTTTATATACAAATATACTTCTTTTGATTAGAAATTGACAAGCATGTGCATCATCAGTTACGGATAGTCTGGTGTACTTAAACTTAGGATAAATGAGAATATTACCAGATAGAGTTATCAGAGCAGAGGCGGTAAAAGCTATCGAGAGAAAAGAAAACTAGGGTTTGGTATTTGGGGCAAATCAATCGAGTGTTTCAGGTGAGGATCAGTTGATTACATAGCTTTGTATACCTGTCATGTGATTTCACTGCTAGATATAATTATAATTGTTGTTGTGTTGATTGGTTTAATCAGAGTTTGGGGGTGGCGATTGGGTGGAGTATGGAGGCTGGGTCGCTGGTAATGGAGAGAAGCGGAGGTGGTGGTACAGCGGCGTAGAAGGGAGAGGCCGGTTGGGTGATTGCAGCCGATCGCCGGAGTGGCGCGAAGGTTGCAGGCGGCTCTGCCGCGGCTGTGCACCGCAGTGGCGAGACGCGCCGTTCACAGGGTAGAGAGAGAGAGAGGGGGGGCTGAATGGAGGTGCTGGGCATTGGCTATGGCCGGAATCCGGCGAGGCCTGGCGGCAGTCCCGAGGAGGCTGCCACGCGAGTTTTCCGGGAGAAAAACAAAAACAAATATTAATTTTGTTTTTATTATTTTTATTATTGTTATTTTTAATAAATGATAACAATAATATTAATAATATTAATAAAATTAATATATACTTTTGATTGTTATATTTCTTTGCAAGGTGTATTATTATTATACTCTATGACGTGATTATTAGTCATAAATTGTTTTTCTCGATTCTTGTATCAATTTATTATGTTGATAACATGTGTAGTTATGCAACTTAGCGGATTAGATACAAGAATTTGATTATTGTGGACAAATATTGGGTTGATTGTGGATGGTTGGGATTGCTCTAAAATTATAGAGATGATGTCCGGATTTTTAATTTTATTAAGATTTGGATTTAATTTGAGAATCGAATTAAGATTATAATTCGGATTCTGATTAAGATTTGGACTGAGATTCTTGGATTATCAGTTATAATTATTTATAAATAATAAAGCATGTCAATCTCGTGATACGTGACAATGTGATTACGTGTTTAAATTATAAATATTATGTGTACATAATAATTGAAATATTTATATATCACGAAGGGTAGAATCCGAATTCGATTTCTCGATTTAGACGACAATCTGATTTGTTCGCCAACTAAATTATTATATTGTTGTTATATATAGTCGACCAAGATGTATTATCAAGGACGTTCAGAATAGTTGATTTGTATTGTCGGATTGTGTTGAGCCAGAAGCTAGATGCCAAGGCAATCTAAAGTTTTCGAGTAGCGTGACTGTGATGTCACTAGTTCTGTTGTCAGAGGCAAGTTTTCTAATTATAACTTGTATCTATCGCAAGTAATCTTTTGGTCGCTTCTATTTAAAGAAAATCATTCATATTCATATTTTGTTATGGTCACTAATAGTGCATATCCTATAGTTAAAATTATAATATTACTATTTATCTCTTATAACTACTACAAGTATTCTGCTCTACATCTCTTTATAACAATTCATATTTATTTTCTTCACTCAATAAATATTTTGTGCCATTGCACACAAGCATTCATAGTCTTTTGAATGTTTTTATAAGATGTTAGTTGTTTTCATTATTTTAAAAAGGTGAGCTGATAAAGCTATGAAAGTATTTATTTTAAGATTTTCAATTCCTCTCTCTCCTATTGAACTTGTACAGTATACAAGTATATTGGTTGCATGAATTACATTATTCAATTTCGAGCATGAAAAACAGTTTTATTTATATCATCATGTTGGACATGTGTACACTCACATCATGTCTAATATTTTACCTACTGTCGTTTTATATAAATGTTTTCCCCTTGAAAAGAACTTTTATTTAAATGTTTTAGAAATGCTGAACCGTTAATCTAACGGTTAGTATTATGATTTTGATATAAAACAAGGTCGTCGATTATTTCGATACCTTGCTTATTTTGTGATTGGAAGTACCCTCGGGGACCGTACGCCGGTCCAGTTACTATTTAGGCCAATGTGTGCCTTGGATCCCTTAAAATTTGGTGACATGCTTCGTGCATGATCCGGTGCTATCTCGCGACTGATCATCGGCTATAGCATAGCGTTAAATTATTCCAATCCCTAAAAATGTTGTGGAAGGTTTATATATTAATGCTATTCTTTACTAGCATTAAGTTTCAGAAAAGTTTTATAAATTAATTCGAAGTTCATATTGTTGCTGAAGCATTTGTTGCTCAGTGATAGTTAGAGCCAAGAATGAGTTGGGATCTTCTTATTTATTCAACTCGTCATTGTCATGCTGGTTCAGCAACTAAATAAATGGAAATTTAGTCGACGATGGTGGACACTGAGTATTTAGGGATTTCTTGAACTGTGGTTTATGAACAGTTGATTATCAAAAGTTATTTTGAACTTCTCAAATGATTAATTTTTGAAGCTCTTGCAAAGGTATTATTTTATGAGATTTGCTGCAATGCAAATCAAAATGGTTTTAAAGATTCTGAAGTGAATCAATTATTTGATTCAAAATGTTTCTCATAGTTAGAAACTCTCTCTCCAGTTTGGAATTGCATTACAAATATTTTAGTAGAAATCCATTACCTATTGGATTGGAAATTTCCCCGCATATTATAGATTTATCTTATTATGCTTCTAAAACTTATCTTGCTGAGCATTTTCGCTCACCCTTGCTATTATTTCTAACCCTTTCAGCTAGGGTTTAAGATGATCCATCTGCGTAAGCTGCCCGTAAGAATAATGCTAGGCGAGAATTCCAGAAAGATGTCTACGAGAATAATTATGGTTAGAATTGCATTATTTCTGTTCAGTTGTATAATAGATTTATTTATTTGGTTATCAGTTACTCTTCTTATCGAGGTTTAACTGATACTGTAGTTTAAGTTGTAATAAAATTTGATAGTTTTGGTTTCTGATTTCAGTGTTGTAACCTATTAGCGATCCTGTTTTTAGGGGGTCAAAGTGATTTTGATTTAAATCTCTTTTAAAATTTCCAGATTTTTAAATATTGGTTTTACCTTCTTCCGCAAAATACAGGTTTTTAAATGATTTTCTTTTAGTGGCACCAAATCCAGACCCCCGGATTTTGGGGATGTCACACTAGCTCTTTTGCTAGCTACTTTTATATTATTTGGATGATAACTTGATTTTGAGTCTCATTCGGATAAAATTCGATACAACTCGAAGCAAATTCGGAAACTTGGATCAGATATTAAAAAATCTAATAAAGGGAACAAGCTTGAAAACTGAAAGGATTGAAAATAATGACATACTCCCTCCGTCCCATTCTATGTGACTTAATTTCTTTTTTGGGACGTCCCAAAAAAAATAACCTAGAATACTTACTATTTTTTAACACTACTTTTCACTATTACACCCACTAACTCTATATTTTATACTCTCTTATTTTTAAATAAATACTATTACACCCACTACTTTTCTCCACTATCTCAAATCTATTATTAAATATTGATAGGTTCCACTATTTTACCCACTTTTCAACTACATTTACTACTTTTTTCTTAATCTTCGTGAAAATCAAACCCGTTCACATAAAATGGGACGGAGGTAGTAATTATCTAAGACTTATAAAATTTGATATAATATTATAACAAATAATATAATTTATTATATAATATACACATATTAATAATTTAATTTCCAAAATCAATTAATGAATACGTCCAATTTTTTCCGAGTACTCATTACTCGATACACCCATCGAGTCAAATCACACTTTGACTTTTTGGACAATGATTAAAAAATTTAATTAACTTGTCACTTGAGTGTCATGATTCCATCAAATACCATCACCAATGATAATCCTTGAATCATAAGACACGGATCTATAAATTTTGTGGTGCTCCCACCCTCTCAACACACGTTATATTAAATTCTGACATCTAGAAATTTTATGAAATTCAGTTGCCAAAAATTAATATAAATATAATTAAAAATAAGATTAATATGCAAAAATCACTCTCTAAAAATTATGAGAGATAATTAATTGTTTTGTTAAAACTAATAGGAATTTAGTCGAATATAATATGTGGTATCCGCACATGTAAATAATTTTTCACTTTTTAATAAAATGAGAATTATGATACCTTAATTTAATAATGATATATAGCTGTATAAAGAATATAATAGTTTGATTAGATATTCCAAAATCAGTTCACATAAATGTTCATTTAATATTTTTTTTATAAATGAATTAGTTAAGAAAAATTGTAAATGAGAACTATAAATAAGTGAAAATGTAATTAAAATCGATATTGATGTGCAAATACATCAATTAATGATAATTAATATTTTAAATACAATAAATGCATTATTGGAATTCTTGTAATTGGAGATTAAATAAGGGTATCGTTACCCAATTTATTGACTCATTTTGCCATTTTTTGTAATTTAATATATATAAAAGTAGATAATTTATAATTTAATATAATCGAGACATAAGTTTTGTTCTAAAAGTACCAACTATTAATGTGTTCATACTATCTATCTAAATGATACAGATACTGGTGTTACAGAAAATGCTAAGAAAGTGCAAACTTCATCTCGAAAGTTCAAAAGACTTTCGCGTTTTCTAGCCCAAATCGCTGTGCAGGTTTCCAGCGAGGATGAGGAAATAGACTGGTACTCAGTTTTTGGTGCCCATCCTTCAGTTGATCTGGAGCATTTTCTTCATTGCTTGAGTATGTAACTGATCTACATCTACATCTGTGTCAATCTTGCCTGTGAATGAAAAATAAAAAAAAATATTTCAAATCATTCAATTGTTAATTATCACAATCAAACAAATTAGTTGATCTATTTAAATAATAATTACCAAGTATAAGTAAGTATAACAAAATCAATCCACACAAAGGAGTCAGTTGAAACATGACATAGTAACAATCAATTTTTTGATAGTTGATAGATCTAAAAAATATAAGGTTCAAAATTTATAACTATATAATAATAAATCTTATACTTTTAATATTGAGTGCTTATTTGTAAACACACACACATATGTGTTTGTGTATATATTAACAACTATATGATTATCAATGATAGAAATCAAGTTACTTATATAAACTGATATATACTTTATATCGTTATAGATATACTGACTGATTTCGATGTAATTGTGAGTGTATCCTAATATTTAGATCTAAACTGTACAAACACAAAACAGAAAAAAATTACTTACAAGATATCGAAATGAGCCCACCCAAGATGATTTCATCACAATTTTTATTCATTTATGATTATGAACTAAAAAATTATGATCGACGATCAGTTATTATACATACATCAATTTATGAAGGTTGTTAATGGTCGAAAATGGAACTAAAGAATTGTAGATCTAGAAAAATATATAGTATATACATATGATGTGTGTTATGTATGTGTTCATATATGTGTAAGTGGGTGTGTGTGTATATATATATATATGAAGTGGCTTCGCATTTATGTTTGTACAAAAATCGTACATTTATTAACATATTAGATGGTGCAGATGATTCTAGATGTATCCAGAGGCGGGTAAAGGGCCTATGTTGGGTTGAGATAATATTTAGGCCCATTGTTATTATTTCACACACAACAAGAAGCCCGTGCGAGGCACGGGTCCGTCAATTATAAAAGAGTATATTATTATTAATTCTAATAATTAACTAATTTGATTTATTTCTTATATTATAATTGTTTTTAATTAAATTTTTAAGTATGATGTTCTTTCGAAAACTAACTAATAATATCAACTATGTCTAATTTAGAATATTAAATATATTTTTATTTAACTCGAACTAACACAATATAATTCATATATGAGAGATTTATACAATCAATAGAGTTTAGTGGACTATTCAATCGAATTACAATAAAACTTGTTTATAAAAGGTAGAATTTTTGGACGTGAATTATATAATTCAATTTATGAAATACGTGGATAGCTAAAATTAATTTAATATGTTCGTGAGCAACGATACTCATAGTGATATGATTGAATTGAGGAACATGCACATATAAAATGTTGCTTATACGAGTTAATCAAAGTTCAAATACACATAATACTTGTTAACTGTTCATCTCTCTTTCTCTTCCTCCCTTCCGATCTTCTTATAACCAATCTATACATATATTTACATATTTTGCTAATAAGTGTGTTTCATGAATCTATCAATTATCAGTCAATCGACCGATCATGCACTATTATTATCTTACTATGAAAATTTATCAATATTAACAAGCTAATTTAATTTTAGAAAAATTATATATGATTATTTGTTAATAGTCAGGTGTCTAAAATCATTCGATTTGACTTGTAATTCGATGGAGTACCTACGCTTGAGCTCTTTTGCTAGCCACTTTTATATCATTTGGATGATAACTTGATTTTGAGTCTCATTCAGATAAAACTCGATACAACTCGAACAAACTTGGATCAGATATTAAGAAATCTAATAAACCGAAAAAGGTTGAAAACCGGAAAGATTAAACATAATAACATAAGTGATTAGAAAATTTAATGAACTTATCACTTGATTGTCACAGTTTCATCAAATACCATCACCGATGATAATCCTTGAATCATAAGACACAGATCTATAATTTTTTGGTGCTCCCACCCTCTCAACACAAGTTATAGTAATTTTTGACATCTACAAATTTTAATAAAATCCAGACGCCAAAAATTAATTTAAATATAATTAAAAACAAGATTATTATGCAAAAATCACTGTGTAAAAATTTCGAGAGATAATTAATTATTTAGTTAAAACTAACATGAATTTAATTGAATATAACATGTGGTACCCGCACATGTAAATAATTTATTTACTTTTAATAAAATGAGAATTATGATGCCTTAATTTAATATTATAGTTGTATAATCATAATAATGGTTTGATTAAATATCCCGAAATTAGTTCACATAAATGTATTTTATATTCAATTAATATTTTTTATATAAATGAATTAGTTAAAAAAATTATAGATGAGGGGTTATAAATATGTGAAAAATGTAATTAGAATGGATATTGATTTGCAAATACCTCAATTAATGATATTTAATATTTTAAATATAATAAATGCATCATATTAGTATTTTTGTAATTATAGATTTAATGAGGGTATAACGGAAATTTCGCACGCAAACATCCTTGTAACGAAACATCCACCCAAATCGAATTAGAGAATTCTTCTAAGATAACATCTCTTTTTATAACATAATGTTTCTTTAATTTTTTATTTGTTAAATATTTAAACATCAAATTTTATTCAGAAAACATTTTTTTAATAAAAATATTATTAAAGAATGCTCCCAAACCCAACCTCATCCCCATAATTTAAAGAAATCTATTAATTTTTGTAGAATTAGTCATACATCCGGAACCCCAAAATAGGGTTTGGTTTTGAGGACTAGAAATAAATCTCCATATTTTAGGTTTTACTATTCATCCCTCATACAATATTCATCCTCCATTTCATTATCATTTCGTTATTAGTTTATTAAAAATCAGGTCTTATCTTAAACTTTTACGGAGAATAGGGATTGAATATAGGGAATGGGATGGAAGATACTTTTAAAAATTTGTAAATATTTTTTAGGGATAACTGTTTTAGTAAATTTTTGGGGTTGCTCTGAAATGTAAGATGGAATATACTCCATCGTTATTGTCAAAACTTTACTACACACACTATACAGACTGCAGTTTGAACTTATCATCATCACTTCACAGCACACTAAAAACATTACTAAAATGCTATTTTGTGGCAGACAAGACTTTAGTATTATTATATTATATATATTTCTAACTAAAGTTTGCTCCTTTCCTCCTAAAACTATCATCTTGACAACCCCTTCTCAGTTGAAGAACCTGGACAATATTTGGTTCACTTAAAGTTGAGATTTTTAAGGTGATGTTATGGATACAATTGGGTCTCCAGTGTCTGCCTCCAGTATCAAGAAAGACAGCTTAACTTTCTTGAAATCTTTGTTCAACAGTACAGAAGATGATGTTGTTGATTCTCAAGCTGCCCCTTTGCCTTTCCTCTCTCCTCTTGCTAATTCTGTCATCTCTTCCTGCTCCAAGTATCTCTCTCTCTCTCTCCCTCTACCTCTACCTCTCCCTCCCTCTTTCTCTCTCTCCCTCTCTCCCTCCCTCTCCCTCCCTCTCTCTCTCTCTGGTCGATTTGTATAGAAATTTTAGTTAATGTAACTATTGCTACATTTCTAGCATGATACATTATAGCACAATTTATGCATTACTGATGCATATTCCTAAATATTAAATTATTCAATTATTCATAGATTTGACTCATGTTCGTTTGCTTGTTCTGCCATTGCACTTCTGTTTTGCAACCTCTTATTCAATTACTACAAAGGCTTGAAAGAAGATCAAAACACACCAGTCATGGTTGATGTAGTAATAACATTCTGATCATTAGTTTGCGGATAGATCGGTCATAGACTCACCCCTTTTACCACCCTTCTCCGTAAATTCCTTGATAAGGATGTTTGTTGAGGAACTATGAACTTGATTTTTAAATTTATTGGGAAATAAGCGCTGGATTAGTAAAGGAAATTATATAGGGTGTCTTTAACTTGTAACACGTCTGCAGAAAAAATGGTACTGCTGGTCTTGAGCATGTAACACATGCTTGGAGAGGACCCTGTTCTTTTCTCTTTTTTTTGGAGGAAGGGTCAGTGACTCAGTGTATTGTTATTGAAGTGTGTGTGATAGAGTTATATGCAAATATTTCGTATACTACATTTATAAATTAGTTTTATTTATTTGAATCTTACATACTTGCTATCTGGATACCCAAATTTTAGAATTTTTGGGATCTGTGCATTTACTGTTCAAGGTGTACTTATGTAATTGCTACTTATATCATCCTTAGTTGCTCACTATGTATTCTTACAAGCATGATTATCATTACTCATTATTTGCTTAGTGATATTAACTTGTGTTGTACATTTACACTTCTGCTTGACCGAATACATTTGAGTAAGGGAAGGGAGTAGTGAGTAGTGAACTCTTACTCCCTTAGACCTCCTAGGTCCAGCACTTTCTGGAGATAAGCCCATAAATTGAGGGCTGTGGAAACTCATACAATAGTAGTATAAATTTTGGTGATAATGCATTGATTGACCTTGAACGTGATACTACTAAAGTCTAGGAACACTGACCATTTAATTCCGTTAAAACTTGAAGTGAACCCTGACGGCCTGAACAATATGTTTTGCTGATGAGCAAATATTCCCAGTGGCTGTGGATAGTCATATTAGTACTGTAAATTTGGTGGTAATGTATGAATGGCCCTGAATATGTGATAGTGTTAGGAACACTGACCACTTAATTTGGTTAAAATAAACCCAGTAGGCGTGAACTATACGTTTGTTTCCTAAATTGGCCAATTGGGTTGAAATTTGCCACTGAAACTGAGTCATTACTCATTAGTATAGTGCAAGAATTTGGCCTGAATTGACTCCTTAGGGTCAATCTGTTCAAATACATAGTTCCGGCTGCTTTTAAGTAAAATAAGAGTTTGGGGTTTACAAAACACTGTCTGTCTTTGAGGTTGTTCAATTGGCAGGAGGGTGGAGAAGGGAGTTTTTCTTCCAAATTAGTACTTGGAGAAAAACTCTTACAAAAATTCCTCAATAATCACATAAATTCATGGACATATTTCTTTTCCCTAACATACCATCCAAACATTATTGACACCTTATGCTCCCAGAGCTTGCAAGTTCCAAATTTAACCTATTTAAACACAAAGTTATTTGAAGTGGTCCCATTGACCCTTTTCTACAAAATTGACCAGCGTAAATGGTTTTTGACTATAAGACAAATCTAATCTGATATATCACTTGGAGAACTCCAATTACTAGGTAAAAGGGCCTTTTTGAAGTAAAAGGGTACACGACGGTTCTTAAAATTGTCATTTTAGTGGGCTTTACACAGAAATAATAAGGGAAGGGGAGTGGATTGGGGATAAAAGAACCCATGACCTTGTTATCGGGAATGGGGTTAGGGATGTGCCTTTGACAATAGGCTATCCCTATATCCTCAACCCTCTTCAGGAAAGAAAGGTTCCAGAGTTGCAGAACAATAAATTTTTTGTCATTAAAAGGGTCTATAGAATCAGTAGAGCCATTACGGTCATTTGAGGGTCCGCCAGTCCAGTGTTAATAGATTTAAATCCAATTTATAGGTGTCAAACTTAAGGCTTATAATGTATAATAGCCTCCTCTCTTTTTTACCCATCAACTATTGTTCAAATCTCCATTATTCCACAAGATTTTCACACCTTATTGAAGTACGATGGGTAAATACATTGTTTAGTTAACTAGAACAAGCCCTAATAATTGCTTTTTGAATTAACTTGTAAATTCAAACAAAGGAATTGCATGATTTATTTCAAAATGCATACTTTATTGTCTTCTTATGCTGCAGAAGACCCAAAGAATAGCTAAAACTAGAAAACTAATGTGAGGCATGACTATAGTTTTTCAGCTATCATTTTTCAATGTTTAACTGAATGTTCACATGAAATTTGCTGTCTTGCAGGATCCTTCAGAAACCAACTGAAGAGTTGCAGCACTGTTTTGACACTGAGCACCCTAATATCATGAAGGAATCTTTGGTTTATGCTAGAAGTTTTTTAGAATTCTGTTCATATCAAGCACTGAACCTGATGACTAGGCGTCCAGATTATTTAGCTGACAAAAATTTTCGTCGCTTAACATTTGATATGATGCTTGCATGGGATGGGCCAAGTGCTGAGAATGAACTAAATATTGTAAGACCACCATATTTGCTATCTTACAATTTCTGAGCATAATGAGTTGTCTGCAATTATGTTATATGGCTAGTACATCTTATGCTTAGGCTAATATATGTTAATTAATCGTTGGTACATGCATCGTTAGGTAGTCATCGTTCAAGTTGTAAAAAGAGTAAAGAAAATTTGAACTGAGCAATGTTATATTAAATATTATCTTCGTCCGTGTGGAAGCTCCAGGAAACTGCCTCTTGTAGTAACCAGGAAGTGGAGGATGAGGAGGGATGGTCACTTTTTTACTCTAATTCTACAAATATGGCTGCTCAGGTTTTCTCATTTCCATTACACTCTAATGTCAAGGTCAATAGGGAAACGTTTCACTTAGTTTGTATACGATCGAGTAACTGCTATTGTTAGATTTCCACTACAGTTTGTAGTGTTCAAGAACCTTTATTTTAATAATTGTCTCCATTCCCTTTCTCAGGTTGATGAGGATAAAACTGTAGGGCTGGAGGCTTTTGCACGAATTGCTCCTGCCTGTACAGTTATTGCAGATGTGATAACTGTTCACAATCTCTTTGATGTACTGACAATGTCTTCAGGCCACAAACTACATTTTCTTATCTACGACAAGTACCTTCGCAGCCTGGAAAAGTAAGAACGTATAAAAATTATTAATTTTTTATATTTTATGGGCAACTTCCACTCCCAGTACAATCTGGATTAATTTTGTTATATTAAAGTATGTATATCCCCAATTGCCCTTGAGAATCAATAGATAGGGTCACAAAGTGACCAATGAGCTATTGCTTGTGATTGTGATAAAATTTAAAATGTCTTAAGTATGTACTTGAATTGGTTTATGCAACTTTACTGGTAGCATCATTTTTTGTCCATTCATAAAAATAATTCATTTGTCCATTGCTCGTTCTCATTCTCGCACAAATGTTAAAGGATGAGTGTTAATGACACTCTGCACCAGTGAACCAATAATACAATAAATAGAATCGATTTGTTAAGCTGACTAGCTACGCCAGTTCAAGATTTTGCGACTTGAACAAAATCATATATTCAATTGTTCAGTCATGTCAATACTCCCTTATTATTATATATGGCGCATTGAGTTTTTGGTGACTTGTAATAGTGTAGGTGTTCGTGTAGCTTGTGCACTACTGTTTGAGATAACTAGCACATCCACTGCGTTTAATCTGAATTTGGACCATATTTGTCCAAGCAGTTCAGGTTTTATGAGATTTCGCTTATGGGTAGAATAAATTTGATCATCTCTACTTCATAACTGAAATGACAATAATCAATTCAGCTCTTATGTATTATCCCCAAGTAAAAATTGATAATAATGCCTAATTTAGCTCTACTTCATAATTTGGCTCTTCTTAAGTTGAACCCCTATATGGAGCATAAACCAAGAGCAAACATTGTAAATCAATGTTATCCTTTATCATTCTATAATTCTAGTTCATGGATGTTTACTGCAGGGTGATCAAATCTGCTGCTAATGTAAATACATCTTCCTCTGCATCCAACCTTCAGCTTGCTGAAGGCGAGATTATTTTAGAAATAGATGGCACCGTTCCCACTCAACCAATATTCCAGCATATTGGAATCTCTGGATGGCCAGGTTGGCACTGTCTTCCTTTGAAGCTAATTCCAGTTGTTAGATTTGATACATACCCTTGCGGATTTTTCATTTCCAGAATCTGGTTTGCTAGTTTATGCAATGTATACCTGAATGCTGACTCAATTACTAATTTTCTTCCCTTTGGCAGGGCGTTTGACATTGACCAATAATGCTATGTACTTTGAGTCTATGGGGGTCGGACTATACGATAAAGCTGTGAAATTTGAACTAGCTGCGGACATGAAGCAGGTTATAAAGCCTGATCTAACAGGACCACTGGGTGCTCGTCTCTATGATAAGGCTGTGATGTACAAGTCCACTTCAATGTATGTTTTCTATTTTCATCGTATGCTTGTTTTTAAATGGTGTAGACATCCTCATGTCTAGTTTTCCCTATCCTTTGCAGCACAGAGCCTGTTTATTTTGAATTCACTGAATTCAAAGGCAGTTCACGCCGGGACTATTGGTTGGATATTAGTCTAGAGATCTTATATGCTCATAAGTTCATCAGGATGTATAATCTTAAAAAGTTTCAGCAATTGGAAGCACTTGCTAGAGCAGCACTAGGTATTCTTCGCTATCGAGCAGTGAAAGAAGCATTTCAGAACTTCCCATCTAACTACAAGACCTTACTTTGTTTTAACTTGGCTGAAAGTCTTCCGGGAGGATACACAATATTGCAAGCTCTTTCAAGTCGTTTGTCATTATTGGATGATAGTTCATCTCAACATGACTCTGTCAGATCTCCACGTGCTAATAGGCAACTGAGACAGCCAATTTCCTATTTGACACTTTGTAGACATAAAATTGTTTCTATTGATGAAGTTGGCATGGACAAAGAAGAAATGCAGCAAATTGGTGATGTTTGTGTTGGTGAGATAAATCCTCTAGAAATGGCAGTAAAGCAATCAAAACAGGACATAGGAAGGGCTGAAGCTGCACAAGCAACTGTCGATCAAGTGAAAGTGGAGGGGATTGATACAAATATAGCAATTATGCAGGTAATTATTTCAATAAAAATATCTTATTTGATAGAGTTGTTGGCCTCTCTGATTTACATATTCCAAGTACTTGTGTTTCTGTTTCCTTGGTAGGCAGGAGTTCTTCAGTCTGTAGTCTAGCTTAATATTTGAGTAGTGAAGCAATGTAATATGTTGAAGTGTATATCTATTTAAACTCAAGAAAGAGGCTTTAAAGTTTCTGCAATGTCACAGCCAAAACTATGAAAAAAATCAGTGTAAACGGATATAGTGGTTGTCTTATTTATGTGATTCCTTATTAGTTTCTTTCTTCCTTTTTAATCATGCATGGTTGACATGGAGTTGGCATCACTTGTTATTAATGACTAAAAGATGCAGATAGACACTTGCTAGGGTTATGTTTGAATAAGAAATATTTGTTATTTCAACAGGTTTTACTCGTGCTCTTATAATATACATTACAGTTAAAGAAAGTTTTCCATTAAACATTGTTCTTAGTGTGACAGGTAATTTATTTTTCATACAGGAGCTGCTTTTCCCACTCATTGAATCATTTAATCATCTTCAACGCCTTGCTTCCTGGGAAGAACCTTCTAAATCGACCGTATTTCTGGTGTTAGTCACCTATGTCATACTTGGGTAACTTTTCTAGTAAATCTTCTTTTACTCTTTCTCATGTGTTGGTGTGATTTCAGGATCTATTAATTTATAGTATTGTTTCAGAGTAAATATATTCATAAATCTAAGCAATGCGGATGCAGTGAAGTGGTGGGTGCCTGTAATTACATTGCAAGGATGCTAGGCTTAAAGAATAAGATTTATTGAACTTTATTTTTATGTCTACTTAAATATTAGGATGGACTTTGCAACTAATAACCCACAAAACAGCCACTATTATCTCGGAACAGACAAACTTGTATTAATGAAAAAAAGTAGCATCCTGCACTTGTGTGGTTGATACACTTTAAATGCCTTCAGTGGGTTGTTTTGTTAATTTCCCGGTTTTTACAAAGGGGCCAAAGTGGAATACTAAATCATCGTTTATGGTTTGCAGGGGATGGATGAAGTATGTATTGCCGTCTATCTTTATATTTGTTGCAATTATGATGGGTTGTAATAGATTTGCCAACTACGGGAAACCTTTGGAAGCTTTCAACATTACAGCTCCCCCATATCGAAATGCAGTGGAGCAGCTGCTGGCATTACAGGAAGCTATATCTGAACTTGAAGCTCTAATTCAAGCTGGAAACATATTTCTTCTAAAAATTAGAGCTCTTCTCTTTGCTGCACTTCCACAGGTATCCCGTAGCACCCCACAGGCTTGATTATAATTAATTCATCTGTTAAAAAAAAAATCTCCTGAAATACACTTGCGATGAGATCCTGCACTTTCATGGAATAAGGAATATAGATGATCTAAAGAATTTATATCTCTGCCTTAATCATAAAGGAACAAAATCAGGAGCATTTAAGAAACAGATCACATTTCTAAACCTTAATGCTCTAAATTCTTTTGACATTGATGATCTTATTATTCTTCTGGTACAATAAGTTGTCTTGGAGAAAAGGTTGTGAAACTTTGAAAACTTTGGTGGTAATGCTTCATGGTCATACATCAATATAATATTTGTGTCTTAAATTAGTATTACTCGAGGCCTTATTTGCATTTCCAATGTCCGTGTTATATTTCACTTTCACTTCTGTGTTAGCTTTCTCAATTAATTCTCTTTATGTTTCCTCTTTTCTTATATGTTTTCTGCAACTAACTGTATATTGTTTCGTTTTTAGGCGACAGACAGAATTGCCATACTACTGGTCATCCTGGCAGTGGTATTTGCATTTGTGCCTGTACAATATCTGATTTTATTAGCATTCTACGAGGCATATACAAGAGAAATGCCCCTGAGAAAAGATAGCAGCGACCAAGTGCTGAGGCGGATGCGCGAATGGTGGTACAATATACCTGCAGCTCCAGTTCAATTAATTAAACCCGACGACAAGAAAACCAAGTAAACGATAGTCATAGTATCTGTGCAGACATTTGTAATTCTAATCTGAATTCCTCCCTCAAAAAATTTCTGGAAACATGATACGTTGTAGATGTACATTTCATTCATCAACTTCTGCCTTAGCTTCGAGCACACATTTTGCAATTTGGGCACGGAGTTTAACTTCTCAGACCTTGATCCTGGCTTTGATTTATAACTTACAACAAAACCATCAAACAGTGGGTTTTAATTTTTCAGCATGTGATTAGTGACAAAACCGAAGGAGAGATCCTCGGATTGTACTAATCGCTGTTAGGTTCTTAATCATTGTATTAATCTTGCTCTTTATATGATTGTTCTTGTAAAGCTGACAGGTAATCTAAGCTTAAGTTATGCAATCACTACATTGTACTGTTGTAAACTACATGATAGCTGGATACTTGAATTCAAAGTTGGTGAGTTGATTATAGTTTATGTCGGTAGATAGCTCCAGAGTTGCTAGTCAAATGCTTTTATCTTTATAGCAGTTGGCCATTGTCAATATTAATAATATTAGGACAGCTCATTTCACAAACATAGGAGGGGCCTTGCTCATTATGTTCTTAGCCTTCCTCTATAGCTTTTATGCCGAAAAGCTCAAACATATGTCATGGGCTAGTGTAGAAAAACTACCGAAATACGCCATTAATGATGACATTTCAATCGTGGACAATGTTGGCCAAGCGATTCTGAGTTTGGTTTGAAAGAGATTTGCTCAGAGTAGGGAAAGTTTCCGCGAGTCTGTCAAACTCAGGGAAGGGATTAGTCTCACACAATGTAGTTATTACAACCATGAACAGCCGTGAACTAGAATCTGATTGCTGTAAAGATTAGATATGATGGCCAAGAATGTAGGCCTGGACCACTGCCACCAACTAAGATTAATGTTTCTGTAACAAGTTGTGGTAAATTTGAAATATGGTGAGTAGTCCAACTTTCGACACAATATGACAGCCCTTGTGATGAGATTTTCACCATGTGAGTCTGATAAATTCACCCCAGTTTTGTTGTTTTGTAGTTAAACTCTGTTCCTATATTAAACAAATCTCTGAAAGTTTGAATAAATATCATGTTCTTCTGTCACAATTCATATTCTCACCAGTCACTACCACCTTTTGATGATTATACCTTCTTGTCTAAGTGAAGGAACATAACCCATCTCTCCTTTTCTGTACTTTTTCTTTCTTTATATATAATATCTGACACTCTAGTTGATTAGTTAGCACTTAGCATTAGTAGTACTTGTTATTATTGTTATTTCATATTGTCAGATCCTGCTTCATTTCTTAACTTGTGAAGCATTCAGATACAACTGATGCCCATTTCCTAAAATGCAGGTTCTGATATGGATTTTCAAGTTCTTGGTCATTCTTTCAATCATTTGTTTTTCTTTGCAAGGAGCGCCAGCATGCTCAGACGTCGACAGAGCTGCCCTTCTTGGGTTTAAAGGCGTGATCTTTAAGGACACAACTGGGATTTTGGCCTCTTGGGTAGGGAAGGATTGCTGTGATGGAGGTTGGGAAGGAGTTGAATGCAATCCGGGAACGGGGAGAGTGACACAGTTGCAATTGCAGAGGCCAGAGGGGGATGCTTCTAAATTCATGAAGGGCAGTCTGTCTTCTTCTCTTGGTGAATTAAGGTTCTTGGAAGTGATGATTATCAGTGGGATGAAAAGAATCGGAGGAAGCATTCCTGAAAGCTTCTCGAATCTTACTAGCCTCACGCAACTAGTGTTGGAAGACAATGTACTTGAGGGCAACATTCCTTTGAGTTTAGGTCAGTTGCCCTCTCTCATGGTAATATCATTAAGTGGCAACCATTTGACTGGTACTATTCCCCCAGCCTTTGGGAATTTAAGAAACATTGTCCAGCTTACGTTAGCGAGAAACTTCCTTCAAGGTCCTATCCCAGTCGGAATTAAGAATCTCCTCAGTTTACAGTATCTTGATCTTAGTCACAATTCCTTGTCTGGGTTCATCCCACTTTACATAGGCCAATTCAAAAAACTGACGTTCCTTGATTTTTCCAACAATCAATTATCAGGTGAAATTCCCGCGTCATTAGGCAGTCTAGCAAGTCTTTCAGACTTGTCTTTAAGCAATAATCAATTCACTGGGAGGATCCCGGATGAAATTGGACATCTGAAATCCCTTACCAGTCTGTCATTGAGCTTGAACAAGCTTAGTGGTCAAATTCCCGAAACTTTATCACATTTACAGAACCTATGGTACCTCAACTTATCAAGTAATGCTCTTTCAGATCCTTTGCCTATTGCCTTTGACAAGGGCATCCCTTCATTGTTATCTGTAGATTTGTCTCACAACAAGCTTAACTTAGGGACAGTTCCTGTATGGATTACTAATAGGGAACTCTCTGATATCAAATTAGCCGGATGCAACCTTAATGGAACACTCCCAGCCTTCACAAAACCAAATTCCTTGACCACCATCGATCTATCTGAAAACCATTTCACTGATGGGATTTCAAATTTCTTCACTAGAATGTCTCGCCTGCACAAGGCCAAGTTATCGAACAATCAACTGAAGTCTGATCTCTCTCTGATCACCTTGCCAACAGGACTTACCTCTCTTGATCTCCATTCTAACCAACTATTTGGGTCTCTTTCAAGTATATTGAACAAGACAAGCAACTCAATGCAAACTATTGATTTGACAAACAATCAAATTTCTGGCAATCTTCCAGAGTTTACCGAAGGCTCAAGTTTAACTTCGCTCAGCATCGGGAGCAATAAGATCTCTGGCCAAATTCCTAATTCTATCTCAAACCTAGTTATGCTTCAAAGGTTAGACATTTCAAGAAATCAAGTAACAGGCCCAATACCTGCAAGCTTAGGGTTGTTGCTCAAGTTGCAATGGTTAGACCTGTCCATCAATACACTTGAAGGGAAAATTCCAGTAAGCTTGCTAGATATCGAGAAGCTAAGTCATGCAAATTTCAGGGCAAACAAATTATGTGGCATGATTCCACAAGGAAAACCGTTTAATACTTTCCCTTCAACTGCTTATGGGCACAATCTGTGCTTATGCGGCAAGCCATTGCCACCATGCAAGGAAATGGACAATGAAAGATGAAGCAACAAAATGCTTGTTAAATTTAAAGAAAGTAGAGATTGTGCTCATTACTCATATCATATGAGCATTTAAGAACTTTGTGCAGGCCTATTTAGTAGCTTACATTTTTTTCCTTGACTTGTTAATTTAATTGAACAAATAAATCACATGTATATGATTTTACTTCCTATATCATTATTCATTTGTTAACCTTCAACTTAAAACTATCAAGTTACATTCATCTTCAAAACCAAACTAGATCAACTCTAAAATGAAATCAGAAAATAGTAAACAAAAGATTTTCATTTTCATATAAAGGAACATAAGTGGCCACATCTAATCTTGTCACAAAACATTGTTCCAATATCCAAAAATTTACATAATAGCATCTACTAAATCATCTAAACGAGTCTAAACAGTCGAAGAGAAACAATGCAGCTATGAACACAGAGTGGCATAGTTTTACTCATCATCATCTACTGTCTCAACCTTTGCTTCCTCATTTTCACCTTCTTCATCAGGGTTTGCTCCTTCCTGCAATTATATCACAACAATTCAGAGCAACCAAAAAAATTACTATGGTAATACTTGCTACACTTAATATTAAACAATTACATTATCTTCTGCTTCATCATTTTGCTCCTTCAAATTCCTTTCATACTCAGCCTTCCTCTCTGCAGCTCTATCAATATATACCTTCTTCTCCTGCAGAATGGTAAACAGGTTCAGCTCTACCATACAACTGCAAACACAGAAGCAATTTATAAAACAAATTTAAAACACCACTCACTTCATCAGTCAAGGATTTCCATTTCTCACCACCTTCCTTTGCAACCTAAATCAAGGATTAACAGATATTCAGTAACCAAACAAACAGCAATCTCATGGTGTTTGAGCCTGAGAAACTGAAAATAAAATTTACCACTGCAACACTCTTATTATCAGGATGCTCTTCCTTAAATGTCTTCCTAAAATCCTCCCTGCATCAATATATAATGCCATCAATACATGTTAAAAATCACAAACATTAGAGCAATACCCACAACACATATATAGCTGAACAAATAAATGTTATTACATGAAAACAAAGAAGGCAGTGGCATGGCGCTTAGGCTTGCTTGAATCTTTAGGCTTCTTTGGTTCTTTAGGCTTCCTCTCTTTCTTAGCAGCTGCAGATTCAGTTTTCGGTTTCCTAAATTTCCACAACACAAACACATCAGCAAAATAACAAAAGCATAAAACCCTAATTAAATCTTATAAGAAAAGGTTTAGAGGAATTACTTCTTTATAGCCTCAGTCTGACTCTCAACAACCAGAGACTCTGTTACAACAATTCAATAAGTCAAAACTCAGTCGAACATAAAACAATATATATTGATTTCTGAACACTCAATCAAGCAGTAAAATCATAATCTCATTTTACCAAGATTGGTCTTCAACTTGGCCTCGCTGCTGCAGCTATGCATACCAATCAACGCAGCAGCAACATCCTTATTGCATTCCTCACTAGAAAGTACCAAATCACAAAATAGGTTTCAACAACAAAGCAATCAAATCTCTTGTATACTTTCACACTCTTTATATCATTTTCAAATTAACATCAAATTAGGCTTTAATAAAGTATGAAACAAAGATAATCAAATCTCCTGAATACACACACTCAGTATATACATCAATTTAAAGTCAATGACTTATACATCGACAATATGTAAAGCAGCATATTGTGAATTAAAATTTACAAATCAGATTCAACCAGATTGCAACAGTATAAATATCAAAGTTAGGTGCTCAAACATGCATCTCATATCAGTTTCAAATCTAAATGAAACGATATAAGAAACAACAAATGTCAATCGATCATTAAATATCATTTTCGAATTAAAATCAACAAATCAACAATTAACATAATACAATATCATAAATATAAACATCTCACTACGATTACACACATATCTGAGATCATTTTCAATTCAAATTGAGAAATTAAATCCAAGCACAAATACAGAACTACAAAAATCAATCTCTCGTATACACAAACAAATACATTTAAGGGAGGGAGAGGGAGAGGGAGAGATGGACGGAGAGAGAGAGAGAGAGAGAGAGAGAGAGAGAGAGAGAGAGAGAGAGAGAGAGGGAGAGGGAGATTTACCATCGGACAAAAGCACTGCCGTCTCTAGCGCGTTTGAGCGCAGCAGCTTGCGCCTCCACTCTCTTCCTCACGGTACCAACACTCGAACTCTTCGCCGCTTTGGTTCCAGCCATCTCTCTCTCGCTCTCTCTCGCACTTTGCAGATTTGATACAACTGTGTGTTTGTTTGTGTAGAGGGGTTTGTTTGAGTAATATAAAGAAAGAGCGAAATTAATTGGCGGCCTTTTTAATTTTTCGTGTTGGCGCTACTTTGGATTGATGCACTCGGATCGATGAGTTGTCAGTTCTACACACCGTTGGATTTAAAATGAACGGTCAGGATTGAGTAGAAAGATTAATTAAACCAGCGGGAATAAGAAGAGGCAAAATGTTAAGTTTGGGATCGTTTGGGCTGGGCCTCCGGCCTTATTGTGAAATTGGCCTGAGTCTTATTATTTTGTTTTTGTTTTTCGTGAGAGAATTGAATTTGATATTTCATCATCCGATGATTAAAATGAAAAAAAATCAATTGAATAAATTTTATTATATTATTATGTTCTTGGATGTAGGGGTGAATGGTGATCATGATTGAGCTTAAATTGGGCCGTCCGAAACATCCAACCGATTTTATTTTGATCGAAATCGAAATTGAGTTATGATGTTTGATTACAATTTTATTAAACAAATAACATAATTTATAACTTAGTTTTGATTTAACTTAAACTCCAACCGCTTTGAATCCAAAATACACACATATATATAAAAAAATATGCATTTATTTGTTTTTTTACATATATTTGATATTATTTTATAATTCCTTTAAGATACATATATATATATATATATATATATATATATATTGATATTTAAAATAAAAGTTTAATAAAAAAAGAATATAACATTTATAAATAGTTATTTCTATGAATTAGACAAAAACATTAAAGTATTGGAGTGTAAAATTGGAAAAAATATAATCTAGTTATCTAATTATTATTTTTTCTTCTACAATATTTTTAAACATTCGACAAACTACAGATTATGTTTTATAATATAAACATTGTAATGAAAAAGTGGAACATTACTTATATAAATCAGAGAATATCATGTTCGGCAATATAACTAATAAGATGAATAATGAATTTTAATATTTGCTAAAGTTGAAAATTATTGATTGGTTGATAATTTTGTTTAAGACAACTTATAAATGATAAATTACACAAAAATTTGAATAATCAAAGATATTATTCTTGACTAAACTAAAGAATTTTAACCCCTACTCCAATCCTCCAATATTTTTATTTACTCAATATAACTTACATCTTTATAAATAATCTTTTATTATGAATTTATGTTTTGTAATCTGTTTCAAGCAATTCTTTTTGAATAAAATATAAAGATATTCACTTTTTTCCTTTTAATATCCTGGTGATATCTTTTTTTAGAAATTACATAGGTTAAAGATCGGGATTGAAAAATTATGCATAAGAATGAGAAGACAAAAAAAACGGAGAAGGTGTCGATAAAAATTACGAAAATCTGCGATTTCATTTCATATCCACAAGCAACAAAGAAGTTTAATTTTAATAATTAAATCAAGTTTTGGAAAATATACTCCCTCCGTCCCCCTGAGTAGTATACATTGGGGGACGGGGACGCGGCACGGACTTTAATGCTCCTCTAAAGTGTAGTTGTATAATTTATTTTTTAAATTTTATTTTTCTGAATTAAAGTTTAGATGTTATATTTTTATTCAAAAAAAGAAAATCTCAAAAATAAGTTACGGAACTATGTTTTACAAGAGCATTGAAATGCGTGTCGAGCAGTTACAAAAAACGTATACAATTAAATGGGACAGAGGGAGTATTTTACTACCTTCACTGATAATAGTAAAAAGGTAATAAATTTATATTAAAATAATAATATTACAGAGCACTAGCAAAATTTACAGGTTCATTTAGATAATTAAATTATCAATTTAATAATATTATATCTTTATTATTCGTGTTAAGAAATAATTTTAAATAAGAGATGATTAACTTCCTCTCAAAACCCTAAAAAAAACCTCTCAAACTTCTTCCTTTTCCCTAGCCGTCGTGAGGGGCTTCCATCGGTTTTCACCGGTGGAAAGCCCCAAATCAATTATTTTCTTTGCTTTGTTCTTGTTTTTCAATAATACTCCTCCCCAAGTAAGGATTTCTATCTTTCAAGATTGTATCTTTGTTTGATAAAATCTTTTTTGGGTGAGTTTTGTTCCCAATTTATTTAGGTTTTGTTTATTCTCTCCTTGTGAGAGCTTGGTGTGTTTTTTGGTGTGTTTTGGTGTGCTTTGGTGTGATTCAATGTCCAGGACGTTAGATCTGCCAAATTTTCAAGGGATTGATTCAGTGGTAAAGATTTATATGGGATTGCAGTTACGATCGATAGCTCAAACGGGTTTTGATGAAGTTTTGATGAAGGTTATATGTGTATATATCAATTTCAACAAATCGCTTGATTGTGTCTTTGCAAAGATTAGATTAATCAGCGATATGATCTGTTTCATGTTTGTTCGACTCGATTGTTCTTGTAGATGCCGTATGGCTTTTCATTATTGAATTAATTTCTTTTTTTTTCAAAAAAAAAAAGAAATAATTTTAAATATTAGTGGTTTATAATTAATCACATTTTATCATGTTGATTGAGATAAAAAGTAATCCAGTAAAAACTTGACTGATGGGAAAACATTTATTAAGCAGCATTAATGAGGAAGAATAATAATAATACTTCTGATAATTCTGGATTTTGGCGTAAGTTATGGAATCTGAAAGTTCCAGCCAAGGTGAAGAACCTGTTATGGCGTGCTGCTACTGGATGTTTACCAACAAAGGTGCAGCTGAGAACTAAACATGTTGATGTTATCGATACTTGTCCCGTATGCAATAATGCTTCAGAGTCATTTATCACAGTCTAATCTCTTGTCACTTTGCAAGAGCTTGCCTGGACTACGTGACTAATTGCAACAGAGATCAAACGCAGCAATGCTTCATGTCATGGCTCGCTGAAATTTTCAACACAAAACAAAATAAGGAAATCACTGCTACAGTAATGATTTTATGGTCATTGTGGAAGAGCAGGAACGACCTAGTGTGAAATCAAAGGGGAATGAGTGTTACGGAAGTTGTGGAATCTGCAAAATCATTGCTTTACCAATGGCAAAGTGCTCAGGATAAAACTTTTGATAGTTTTCTTGGTTTTATGACTGAAAAGGACGGAGCTGAACACTGGAAGCTACCCACGGAAGGAACGGTTAAAGTAAACACAGATGCTGCAATTTTTAGTAACTTAAAATGCTTTAGTTTTTCAATGGTTGCCCGCTCTCACAGTGGCGAGTTGATAGAGGCTAAATCTATATGCAGGCAAGGAGTTATTCAGCCAGAGCTAGCAGAAGCAATGGGTGTAAAGGAAGCCCTCAACTGGGTGAATGCGAGTAAATGGCCGAAGGTCGAAGTTGAAACAGACTACTTACTGGTTGTCCAAGCAGTTAGAAGCAATGCAATCAAATTCTCATATCTTGGTAGCATCGTACAAGAGTGCAAGCATCTATTATCAGGTTTCAAAGATCAACAAGTAACGTTGAAGTTTATTAAACGGTCTGCGAACAAAGTAGCTCATCATGTAGCTAGGCACAGTTGTTCAATAGCTGATCGTAAATGGCGTATTGATAATGCCCATTCGGAATTATTACATGTATTGCTTAACGACTTGAAAGCCTAATAAAATCTTCTTTTCGTGGCAAAAAAAAATAGGAATGTAGTTGAATTTTGAATAATGCTAATTACTTCAAATCTTGTTTACAAGTTTGTTTCTCAAATAACATGTGAGACATACGAGAAAGTATCTTTTGTATTCCGATACAACTCTATAGACAAGAAAGTATCTTGTGACAAAAAAAACATGTCAGACATGCGATTATTTTATTTTAACTTGGTTAATGTGTATACAGGAATACCATTATTAATCCAATTAGTAGAATCACTGATACATTGTCAACTAAATCAGGAATTTTTGGGAACACTTTATGGTGTGCTAAGTTCAAATTATTTTAATAATAATATGACCCTAATGTGCACAGCCACCCAACTAGAATTAGCCATTTGTTGGCATGTTAATTGGAAAAAAACTGGAGGTACTTGAAGCATCTCCAAGAGTATAAACTTAATAATCGTATCATTCATTTGACATCTATGTGTCATCCGTATAGAAGAATTTTAAAAATTGAAACACTTCAACTATTCACCCATTACATTTGATGAGTTATATTTGTTAAATCAATATAGTTTTTATGTATAATTTTACCTAATCATAATTATACAAGACTCTCTTGCAGCACATGCTTTACATTATAAGTGTAACTAATGATTATAACTAATCATTTTACAAATCTCCGGTCTCCTGGAGAATAACTATATAATATCCTAAATATGCCATTGACATCATAAACTATAATTCTAAGGATCATACACACGGAAAATTTACTCTAATAGAATCCCTTTTCATTTCCTAAATATTAAGAATCTATTTTTATTCCTCACAGATAGAAAATTTTTAGCCTATTTCTCATTTGACTTTTAATAATTAAATTTTCAAGTCTCCTCTACGATCTTCCATACATTTTTCATTATCTTTTTGTTAATTCTTTTTTAATTTAATACCATAATAATGATAATACAGAACATAAATAGATTATTAGAGTGTCAATCAATATCGAGTAACTATTTTAAAAATATTAAACTATTTATCATATTCAGAGAAACTTCTTGAGACAGTGTTGAAGATGCTCTTAACATTATTTCCGGTGAAATTACTAGGTACCAAAAAATAAATAACGTGAGATATATGGTCAATTTTTATTATAAATGGGCCTAATATTAGAATAATGTTATAAATCTTGTAGTCTACTACTGAACTATACAAGGGTAGAAAAGAAACTATCCTGGAAAGTATAAAGAGAATAGAAGATGTAGAGAGAAAGTAGTTGTATTTCAGTATGTTTCAGAATAGAATTCATTTCAACTGAACTAGCTATTTATAGAGGTTGATTGATGAATCTTCCTGACTAAGAGTTACAATACTTCTAGGTTAAGTATTACGGTTCTTCTCGAGTAAGTATCGTAAGTCTTCCTCGATAAGCTATGCGAGTCTTCCATAGTAAGTTTCGCCAGAATTCCTTGATAAGCTTTGCGAGTCTTCCTTAGTAAGTTTCACCAAACTTACTTGATAAGAGTTGCGAGTCTTCTTGACTAAGCTTTTGACAATCACTTGATATATTATTTCATAACACTCCCCCTTGATTGTCAAATGCGAGTTATCATAGAGATTGACTGCCTCGTTAAAACCTTGCAAGGAAAAACCCAGTAGGATAAAAACCTTGTCGAAGGAAAAAGAGTACAGTCTCCCCCTGAAAAAAATCACTCACATTTCGACATCTTGTTTTAGTAGACTCCTTAATCTTCGCATACCCCTATTACTTCATAACTTCTCAAATGTTGATGCCGGTAATGACTTTGTAAATAAATCCGCCAAGTTATCGCATGAATGAACTTGTTGTATATCAATATCACCATTTTCTTGAAATTTTTGAGTATGGAAGAATCCTGGCAATATGTGCTTTGTTCAATCTCCTTAGACATATCCTTCCACAAGTTGTCTTAACCAAACACATCCTTTGCTTGCTTCATGAATTTCCAGTAACTCTGTTTGTGATCGCCCAAAGTGAATATGTGACAAGTATACAACATCTTTTAGTTGTGCCAGAATTGAATCTCGCCAACAGGTTCACAACAAATGCAATATAAGGGCTCCAAATTGCACGAAGGTAGGAAAATTCAGGTCCGTTTGCTTCTTCATCATGTTTCCTAGGACGGAAGGGATCCTTTTCAACTTCGAGTGATCGAACAACCATTGGCGTGGTTAGTGGATGAACTTTGTCCATGTAGAACCGATCAAGGACCTTTTCAGTGTAGTTTGATTGATAAACAAATATGCCTGAAGATAATTGCTCCACCTGTATACCTAAACAAAATCTTGTCTTTCAAAGATCTTTCATTTCAAAACTCATTTTTTAAATGGTTAATAGCATTAGTAATATCTTCAAAAGTACCAATGATATTCAAATCATCCACATATACAACAATAATAACAAATACAGTTGGTGAACGTTGAATAAAAATGCAAGGACATACCTGCTTATTAACATATCCATCATTTCAATAATTATTTACTAAGCCTGTTTTACCACATACGACCAAATTGTTTCAAACCATATAATGATCGTTGGGATATAACATAATATAAATGTCGAGGCTTAGTGTCCTCTATCTCTAATCATTCAGGGATTTTTATAAAAATATCACTATCAAGTGATCCATAAATGTATGCTATCACAACGTCCATCAGACGTGTTTCCAAAGCCATACTCATTAGAAAATGAAAAGTAACTCCATCCATTACAGGATAGTATATTTCCTGGTGATTAAAATTATACCCATTAAGAAACAAAAGGAGAGTATGTTTCCTGATAATCAAATCCAGGTCTCTGAAAGAATCCTTGGGCTATTAGCCAAGCTTAATATCTCACATTTTCATTTCTCTCATTTCATTTTCATACAAATACTCATCTATTCCCAACAGGGACTCCACCAGCTGGTGTTTGAACTATAGGTCCATATACATTTCCCTTGCACAAGGATTGCAATTCTTCCTGGATTGCAATTTTTCATTTAGGCCAATCATATCATTGTCGACACTCTTCCACACTTTGTGGTTTAGGATCGGAGTTCATAATAATATCACATGCATATCATCGATCTCAATACTCCCACGATCCAATTATCTCATTGTCGACACTTCTCCACACTTTGTGGTTCAGGATCGGAGTTCATAATAATATCACATATCACGGAAAAACATACACATCATCAATTTTAGTACTCTCACGATCCAATAATTTCCCTTTATGTACATAACTCATTGAGATCTCATAACTTTCAGGTACCTTTGCTTCTATGGAAGCATTTGCCACTTCTTGGGCATTTGCCACTTCTGGGGCATGTGCCACTTCTGGGGCATTTCCTCTTCAGGAGGATTTGTTACAGCCACTTCAAGGGCTTGAACCTCTTCTGGAGGCAATACCACTTCTGGGGTATGTATTTGTCACTTCTGGGACAATATCATCTTTCAAAGAAAATCCCATTTTTAAGGATTTTGTTTCAGCCACTTCAGGGGCTCAAACCTCTTCAGGAGGTAATACCACTTCTGGGGTATTTTATGGAATGGTTGCCACTTCTTGGCAAGTCTAATTAATTTCCGTTTCATAATACAATAACCTCTGCAAGGGGTAATACCGCTTTTAGGGTATATATATCAAAAAGCTTGCCGCTTCTGGGGCAAGTACAATCAATTTGTAATTTCACAGTACAATATCATATGTACGAATAGATTTCCCACGCTTCCAGCGTGCTTATTATACTCAATCCAATTCTTCAAGAATTGCTATATAAATCAGGATTTCAATCCTTACCAGAGCATTAATAGCATGTATGTGTGAGAATATATCTAAAATCTCTTAAAGAATTTGGCATTTGATTATCAATATTTTGCATATGAATACCTCTTTGAAGTTATGACCCATATTATTAGTACGTAGATCAATATAATTCAAAATCGATGCATTCAAAGATATCACATAATTTATGCAAAATATTTCTCCCCCTGATTTAGGGAATATAGATTCACCAAAATGTTGCATACCCAGCAGAAAAATCCAGTTAATGGATCTAGATACTTTATATTAAATGGAGAATCAAAACCAACATATATACTAATTGTGCCCTCAGTGTAGTTCTTTGTCACAATGCAATAAAGGCATATTCTTCAATCATCAAAAGTTCCCCACTAGTATCTCTAAAATCCTTTTAATGACCAGTTAACCAAAAGATTGTCTATGACAATCATGATTTTATTTTATTAATGAAGTACTATTTGACAAGATACTAAATAATTGTAGGTCACATAGCTCTTTACTCTATTGATTATTTAGGCAAGTAATTTGATAAAGGCATATAAGGGACCATCAAGTTGACGCATCAATTAAAACCATAAAGTACCTAAATGTGCCAGAAGATGGATGAATAGGACCACGCAAATGTCACCTTGAATTCATTCTTATTATATATGATGTAGCCGATACTGTCCAGACATGTGAGTTGATTTCATTAGTCAGCTGTGAAAGTATTTCTAACTTTGTAAAATAGTGTGTGTAGTTGTTGTTAGGTCCAAAGTATCGTAGAAGGGGGGGTTGAATACGATACTCACCACAATTTAAAATTCTTTCGAATCTTGCATGCGGATAAATAAATTGCAGTCCTGTAATGGGTTTCGTGTTCCGGATATTTATTGGGTCGATTTCTGAGGATATGAAAATATTAAACCAACACACAATATTTTCCAAGGTATATCTGTATATTGATAAATACCTCGAAGGTGCTACAAATCCAAACCCGAAGGTTGGCTACAATGACCACTCCTCTAAATATTACAAGCCCTATCCACTACAAATATTTATGGTACAAAACTAGGCTAGGGTGTGTGTATATTTGAGAGAGTTTGTGCATAGCACTTGGCCATCCATCCCGAAGGATGATGTAAATTGTGAGAACCACAATCACATATTTATAGGCTTTCATAAACTAACCATGGTTAACGAGTTCGTCCTGGACGACTTGAGTTCGTCCTGGACGGATTCGATTTAACAAAATAAATCTAACTCCCAAGTACTTGAATTGGTGCCAGGAGATGTTGGTTTGGGGCGCAACATTTGACCAAGTCAAATGTTGCGCTTCAACAATGTTGCGCTTCATTGCTCCTCTGTTTGGTACTTAAAAATAATTCCAGTAACAAAAGTTGCGCCATGATTGTTGATTAGAGGAGCAACATTTGACCAGGTCAAATGTTGTTCCAATATAGTGCATCCCTTGTAGAGTTGTGACTTAGAAATTATTCTAAGTCACAAAGGGTTAGTGCCAAGAGTTGTTAGTAGAGGAGCAACATTTGACCGGTCAAATGTTGCGCCCGGGTCAAATGTTGCGCCTGGGTCAAATGTTGCGCCCGGGTCAAACCTTGCGCCTTGGTCAAATGTTGCGCCATAGAGTGTGCAAGAGGTATATGGTGACTTAGAGAAATTCTAAGGCAAATATGAACTTGCTCCACCATTGTAATGCTTCCCCTGTTATCTCTCATCTCTTGGGGACGAACTTTGACTTTGGTCAAAGGTTGCGCCTCAAGAGTGCTATGTCTTCACTGTGATGTACTTAGAGAATTTTCTAAGTGAGGAAGAGCTGTTGACTTCGGTCAAATGTTGTTCCTCACATAGTAAGAGCTTTCCTTGTTATCACTCCTTTGACTGAGATTGACTTGAGTTTGCTCCATCCATATATATTAATATTATATTCATAATATTATATAAATATATGTATAAATAAAGATATATATATAAATGTATATAAATAATATTTATATAAACATATAGTAATATATATATATACATATATTTAAATATATTCTCATATATTTAAATATATATAATATACATAAAATTATATGTAAATATAAATATAAATATATATAGGGATATATATATATAATTATCTATAGATATAAATATACACATATTTATGCACATAATATAATATATATATATACACTTAAATATATAAATGTTTATGTAAAATATAAATACATATACTATATACATATATATTTATTTAAATATATATACATATAAATATACATATACATATGTTTAAAAACATATATACATATATATTATATATATTATATTTAATTAAATATACATATATACATATATAATTATATTTGTACATATACAAATATATAAGTGCACACATATATAAAATGTCACTTCCTGATATGGCTTTCTGTGGAAGCTTTGACATATGGCATTTGAGCAGTAAGCTTTGGCATAGCTGGCATTTGGCTTGACTTGGCTTTGGAACAAATGACTTGATATGACTGGATCAATTCTTCGATCGATAAATACTTTGCAAAGCTCCGTACGTGCTGACGCTTAGTGCACTGGTCTGGTTCACAAGCGACTAACACTGAAGTTGAACATTGTACCGTCTTTGTCAGCAACCATTGATCAGTCGGTTCCGGGTTAGTTTATGCTTCAGTTTGTTGATTATAAATAACCAACCAAGATATATAGAAATATCTTGCTTCAGGGGTTGCACTGAAATCTTTCGAGTACTTGGACAACATCTTCATTGCTTCCACAATCTTGAATACTTCAATCTTTATTCTTCACTGAGGCATGAACATATTAATGAACTTCTTCCAGTGAACTTATTCCTTCAAGACTGTAGATGGCTTCTTCAACCTTTGTCTTCGTATCTTCCGATTCCGGTGCAGGCGTAGTGTTATTTACTTGTCCTGTTCTATTGTTGAGTTATCATCCCTATGTAACAGATAGGGTTGTCTTTACATTTAGACTTACAATCTCCCCCTATTTGTTTGTTAATCATAACAAGCAAATCCTCTGGAGGATAACTCAACTAACACTAGAAAAAGTAAAGTCCTGGACTAGTAAATAATGCTACAAAGTTTCTGGATCATATAATACATTTCCAGATTTCATGAATAGAAATAACAAATGTGCATATCACCTTTATTTCTCTGGTTCTTGCTTACCTGCCAGATAATCCTCATAGTCTGTCTTGAAGAGAATTCAAAACATTCCATTATGCAAAGAACAATCAGCAGCTTCATTGAATTCTTCAGTGGTAATGAATGAGTTCACGTCTACCATTTACTGAAGAATAAATGTATCACCTTATACTTCTCCTCCCGTTACCTTGATCAGGTTCCCCTTAGTGATAAGTAGTTGTCTCCCCTTAGATGAAAGATCAATCCTCCTCCTTAGTTGAAAGAAGAATCTCCCCCTCAGTAGTACACAGCTAAAGAGTAGTTTAATCCCCCTTAGTTGTAGACAGCAGAAGAAAGCTAACTTACTTTTTCTTCCCCCTTTCATATATTCTCCCCCTAAATATATTCTCCCCCTTAGTTGTGGAATCCTCCGAGGATATGTGGTATCAAATATGGTCAAGGAACGTGTCCAATACATCCTGTACCAAAAGATAATATCCCCGTAGAGAACTAAACAACGCTAAAGCTGGGGTCGAAGAAAGAGTTCAGAAGAAGGGTTTACTTTGATTGGGTTGGTGCCTATGCTGAAAGAATAGGTTCCAAACGGAAAAGTAAGGAATAAAAACTGACATTCCAGTAACAACATCCACTATGTCTGTAGGTATAAATTTGGTAATTAGTGGGTGTCTCACTAAAATGTTCTGCAGGTGTATCACTCAACACTCAATTTTCTCTCGGTTTTTGGGTAAGGGTGTCACTCACGAGTTCTGTAAGTGTATCCCTCCACACAAATACTGAGCTTCCAAAATGCTGAGTACCTGCAAGAAAATCACCTTAGCCACCCTTAAAGGGGGTCACCGGTGGTGCAATGGGAGTTCGTAATTCCCAGTCCCTATAGACTCATCAGATAAATCCGAATCATGGTCCACAAGTTGCCAACCACTAAGTGGCTTATCCAATTAAGGATCCAGAGTTGTTTGCTCTGGGAGGTTAGACAAAGGCTTAATTATGGCAAAGGCCTAAGTCCTCCTCAATGTCTGTGAAGACACTTGATTCAAGAGAATCATCAACCACAAGTTCACACCGTGAAATGGAATGAACCGTAGTTGCTTCCGTCAATTCTTTCAACAACATGTGAGTTTTCGATACTAAATATTATAATATGTACCTCACAAGTGTTTCACTCTTCTCAATTTCCTATGTGTTTGCACTCACTCATGCTCACAGATTTCTCATTCTGATATCTCACTGGTTCTTCTCAGAATCGCACCAAGTGTTTAGCTCTCAGTGTTTGGCTCATAGTGTTTCTCTCAGCACTCAAAGTATGGTCTTCTGTACCTGCATGAGAAAATCACCATAGCCCCTTCAAGAGAGGTCACTGGCGGTGCAATGGGGTTTCGTAAATCCCCAATCCTCAACTGACTCATCAATAAATTGACTCATAGTCAGAGAGTTGCCGATCTCCTATAAATAGGAAATCCATTCCGATTGGATCCAGATCTGTTCTTATCTGGGGAGGGAGACGAGAATCCTGAAGATTTGGCAATTGAGATCCTCGTTTCCTCCTTACACCTGTAAAGGCATCAACCATCTTATCTACCGTAAAATGGTAAATGAAGAAGTTGCTTCTGGAACAAAACCTTTAACTTCACTGTGCACTCTCTTGTATTGTGTCCATAAGATTTTTGTTTAGGCTCTTCATCAGAGTGATGACTGATAATGTGCTTGACTCAATACAAGATGCTCTGGCTGACGAGCGAATTTCAATGGACTCATCCTGTTGAGAGAATGATTCCAGAGACTGTTTTATTGCCTTTTCAGCTCTATATTCTTTTGGGAGAATACAGATGAGCAACAGTTACCTCAAATTTGAAAACACCTTTTCTTCTTGAGAGGTAGAGCTGTGGGTACACTATATCCCTCACATCCTTATTTGCTGTAACGAGTACAGTTTCTCCCTCATTGACCTCTAGTCTAAAAAGTTCCTTATTACTCCAGGGGAAAAGTTGGGATGTGTTCTGAATTTGGTTTTATAGTCTGGGATAAAGATTGTTGGTTTTCAACCTTATGACTATCTAGGAAAGCCAAGAGGCTGATAAAGTTCCAAAGAACAGAATGAGATATAAATGCACTTTAGAAAATCTATGATTTTAAATGAAAGCAATTGCATTTAATCTTTTTAGAAAAAATGAATCAGTTGTGATTGTAAAAATGATTTTCATAAAGAATGACAATCAAAACCGATGAAAGAATCAAAGTTTTCCGTTAAAAACTGGTTTGAGTACGAGAGTCTGAATCTATGCATAAAAGGTTTAAATGAACTTGTCTTTGAAAAAGACACAGACTCCTGTTTCTCACTACAATTTAAAAAGGAAACAAGAAAATTTATGCGCTACAGTGTATAAAGCACTCGCCACACTAATTAGTGAAAATGCCTCATACTAGCACATCGTCAAAACAGACGCTGCAAGTGACAAAGATCACCAAGTACACAAATACAAGATAATCAATGTCTCGTCCTATGACGCTACATGTATAGATGCAAAATATTCTAAGAAATATTTATGAAATAGAGTAGTGGATACCAATTGTTGAAATCAATTGATAAGAAAATTTCTTTGAAGAAACTCACCACTCCAGAACATAAATATGAGACAAAATAAAGATTTTGTTGTCTCCCTTGTACTCAGAATATTAAACACCTAATATATATTTGCACTAGTGGTTTTAAGAAATATGCAACAATATTTCACCAGTGCCAATACATCACAATCAATTCACAAATAAAACATCAATAAAGCATCAAGAAAAGATACCAATCAAATATTTCAAAGATGAATTAATCATGCTTCTATTATTCTATCAAAGTCAATCATGAAACAAATAAGCATATAATTGTCATGGATCACAATCTAACTAAGATAAAATAATAATTACCTACGCAATATCATATAATTATCAGATCAGCATATAACAACTAAAATTATGACAATCATACAAAGATATTCGCAAGCCCGAGGAAAAGTTGAAGAAAAATTCACAAGTCCTATACATGTAAGCATTGGGTACAAGTAAACTCACACAACTCCTCGCAGAACATATTAACAATTAATATTAGTGATCTACATATAAGCATGCAAAATATCACTAACACTAAAAGTATCACAACTATATGCAGTTAGACATGAAATAAGATATCAATTAATAAATCATCAAATATCCAACACAAATAGTTATGCTTCAAATATATACACTAATATAAATGGATTCAGCCTAGAGAGAATCTAAGTAACTCCACAAATACTAGTATATCATGACTAAATTCTAACTAGATTCTAACCACATACCAATTACTGATACAAGTTACAAGTCTAGAAACAAATAAGTCATGCTTCAGATTTTATACCTATAAAAATGAATTCAACCTAGAAAATAATCCTAAGTATGTTCACAAAAACAGATATATCACGACTAGATTATGACAAAGTTCTCTACTAGATACCAATTGTTGAAGAGGTATAGATCAAGAAAAATAACATAATTAAGTCATGCTTCATGTCATCTCTAATCATTTAAATCATGAGCAAGTAAGTCACTTAATTATCATGCAACACAATTTAAATAATTTGAAATAACAAACACTCATGCTAAAACATATAATCACCATCTAAGCATGCAAATCAATAAACATGGCAATCACATATAATAGCAAAAAGCACGAGGTACTGGATTTTAAATAAATTCACAAGTCCTATGTATAGACAATTTAATACTCATGAATTCATTCAAGAAATATGATAGACATGCTCATGAAAGAAGTAATACCTTATAGAAAATATAGTATGTGATCTACTTGCAGTGAAGTAAAGTGATAAGTTGAATACCTCTGAGACTTGACATTTCAGTTGATGTACCTTTCTTGTACTGATCAAGTCAAGTGGTTGTTGGCATAAGTCTTGGCAAGTCTAGAATCTTCCAAAATGCGCATATTCAAAAGATCCTTGACTTCCTTTTATCGCCATCATTCTTTAGGCTAACTAGTAGACCATGAAGAATTGCAACTTTCCAACAAACTCATCATATCACTAATCTGCATTCACTTAGCAATTATCTTGCACAAGTGACGTTAGTCCACATATAATATAATCATGGTATCACATCACAAATAGTTGTATTGTGTGTGCCTTGTATCATGAGAGGTAATAATTTGGATACCAAATATGACTCTAGCAAACAGATATTAAAAAAAATATGCTAGTTAGAAGTCATACCATGTCCGTGACGATCATCAGATGTTGGATAGCAACTCATAGAGAGCTGGTGAAGAAAGAGAATATAAATTCTGTTGGATCTGCAACTGCAAAGTCCTTGAAATGTTGCATGAAGCTTCATCTTCTAGCTCACTGTAATATCCTGAACCCGAGTCTCGTCAATGGTGCTTTAGTTCAATCATGAAGGTCGTTGAGTCCTCTAAGATATAGAGTCCTAAACTTGACGGTTCTGTTTCCATCATCTTCATGACCTTCTCCTTTGAAGTAACTCTAAGCAACCAAATTTGGCTTGTCCCTCGTAACAGAGCCAAAAACATCCAGTTGGAATCTGAATACCCGACAAGTACTAAATACTGAATTGTCTTTAGGTCAGTGTATCAGAATCCGCACAATCTGCTTTTCAAATTGATTGAGATCATATTGTTGTGCAATCACTCAATTTGGATCCCTTTAAGAGCTTCTGAATCTTCCTCAAGTTTCGCTTCAGATTGAAACCCAAAGAAATAACATCCTTTCACAATAGCTCTCCCAGTCTTCACTTCACCGTTAGGAACATTTAAGAACTAGAACCCGGGAATGATATTGACTCCAAACCCTTTGTCTAAGCAGATACGTTCGTGATATGTCCTGTTCATCTTGTGTGGTGTTGAGTTTGACTAGTGGATCTACCAAATGCTCCCCCTAAGCTGTTGCTGAGATTTCTTTAATAATCCTTATCCTTGCAAAGAGATTCTGCTTGGATCTGAATTATCATTATACCAATAATATCACCTTTAACAGCTTGGAGCAAAGTGTCGTTCAACGTCCCATCCAGACTTACAATCACCTTCTGTTGATCAATCATAATCACCCTGTAGACTGTAGACTCCATTGAGTAGCAGAGGAAAATATTCTTTGAGCTTCAAATGCAAGACTTGCAAAGAGGCATTTTCCTCCAAACACATACCAAGAGTTAGTGTTTGCTTCTGATTGGCCACTGACAAGAATGGTGTCTTTCTGGATTTATCAATGATCAGGGTTCATCTTGATCAACCTTCATTTGTGACGTCTTGTCCTTCGAACACATACGAACAACACGAAAAAAATCTAGAGTAGTCAATGATCATCGCAAAAAGATATCTGGCTTTGTTTGCAGACATGACATTAGCTGCTCCGTCGAAATCCATACGTATCATCTGAAGCGGCTCAGTAATGTTGATCATATCTTTGCTTCTGTGCGATGCTCCTTCGACTTCCCTATTGACATACCTCATGAGCTTCATCCATATTGAATTCCAGATGAGGTAGTCCTCTCACCAATGCTCTTCTTGCAAATAGAAAGAGCTCCTTGTTTTGACATACAAGTTTGAGAGCTTCAAGTGCCATAGCTAATACTCATCTGATGAAGCTTCACTATCGAAACAGCTCACTCCATCTTCAATTGTAGTTCCATATTAGCTACGAGCAGATTCACATCTTTCCTGATTTGAGATAAAGCACTATTCCATGAACTGACATAATGTCCTTTGTCAGAGAATCGTCTGATACTAGGAATTTGTGTGCTTTGACTCTTTCAAGAAAGATATGTTTCCATGATGACATTCCTGGAAAACAGGCATGTCCCGCAAGAGAATCTTTGTTGTCATCTTTCAAAGATTATTGACGGAACTGCTCACACGATCACATTTGCTAACATGGTACTTTTTGTGAATCATATGATTTCAGCTACTCAGCAAACAGAGTGCACCAAAAATCATATGGATCATATGTAACCTGCAATCACAAATGGAAAGAGTTCTATGGTCCCCAATCATAACTGGGTCCGGATGGATTAGAGATTTTTCTTTAACAGTGGTAACAACAGAAGCAACCTTAACATGCTAATTCTTATCTAGACATTGCCCTAATGTGATTCTCAAACATGCTTTTCTAAAATCAATGCAAGTACAAAGACATGCATTCATGACATGAAAATAAGCAGACATGATGTTGAATACACATGGCAAACAATCAAAGATAAGACAAGAGCAAGGTAGGCAGTTATGCAATTCAGAAGATTCAGTACTCTCTACTTAAACCAATTAACACAAGTGTAACAGGTAGCAAGTAGAATTACAGATATTCAATAATCTTCTAAGAGCATAAGGATCATGGACAGATAATCACATCATCAATTCATATTAATCCCAATCTGTTGTTATATGGCATTATATTATCTCTATTACCTAAGTCAGTTTTAGATCTAACATGAAGTTCTAAAAGTTCTACTGACACAAGGTAGACATTCCATCATAGAACAAAATAAAATCCTTAACAAACAATACAGATAAATAAGCAAATCTAGTTAAACTAGGGAATCTGAAAGTAAGTGTTTTAACAAAGTTATATATGCTAGGATCATAACCCCTAAAACTAAGAGCCGTGTTCCAAAGAAAAGCTTCTAATCTCACTATTGCAAATAATCAAATCCTAAATATTCATACACATGTTAAGAATCTGCTAAAGACACATGCACAAGATTATCATCAGTCCTAGTTACCAGAATAGTCATCTAGCATACTAGTTTAACATTATCTATTGTGATGCTATCATGCTTGTGCTTGTGTGTTAAACAATTCTACTCGAAGATTTATAACATGCTTTAAATATAAAGAAATAAGTATTGCATAGTTAGAAAGAATTCGTACCTGAGAAGTGCGAGGTGAGTCATCTTCAGAGAATGCTGGGATAGCCAGATAACCATAATCATCCTTCTCATCGGCAATTGATCCATCTCACACCTTTCCTAAAATAGCATAAGAACTTGTTGTGATGCTTGTTTCAAAACATCCACTTGAATTTCAGACAAGCCCTATCATCCTTGTTTGTCGAGGCTTCAATATATATAGCAACCCACCTTTGCTAAAGATACCAATCAATATTGTGTGTACTGACCAACTCAGTTTTCAAACAACCTGTCGAACTGAACCCAGAAGAGTCTCCACTCGAAACCAATGGATTCCATCTGAATCTGACATGACTAAACCTCTCAGACAGTGTTATGCTAATCCTTGAAGTTCTGTCCTCACATTCTTCAAAAGTGTTAACTTTCGTCGACTTGAGCTTCCTCAAATTCAGCAGTTACAAACTCTTCTGTTCAATCCTAAGGTTCTGACATAAATGCACGAAACTGATTTGGTGCGGTAGTAACTCGATAATTATATCCTTAAACCTCCACAGTTCTCTGTCTTTGATTCAGTTGATTCTGGATGGATTTAGCATTGATACAATTCACTGTGTAATTGTATATCCCTGAATCACTGAGTTAGATTGAAATCCCTTGAAGATTCTTCTGCAAAAACTTCTCTTTTCCTACTACTAGTGGTGCCATTCAAAGTTGACATTCCGAGCCCTGGAAAGATGCTTCATTGTAGATGTAGCAAATTCCCATCCTGATCTGGTGATCTGATAATCAAGTCGGAGTAATTACTCAGATCAAGGCCTGAAGTACCTTCTTCAAAATCCACTTTTAGTAGTACCAAATTAGTCCTTAATAGAATCTTCTTCGAATCACAATGAGCTTTGTCGAATATAGAAAACTGCTTCTAATAATCCTTTGAGAAATCAATTGGATTGGGTCATCAATGTACTTCCATTACCGGTTCTGAGAATCTGGTATTTGAAAGCCCGGTGTTTGTCTTGTAATCTGTCAGCCTGATCTGTCTCAACTAAATGTCAATCTGATTTGTCTTGGAGTAGAATAATTAAAAAGGTTACGGGACACTTGATTATTTAAACTAAGTTTAAATTATAAAGAAAATAAATTTTAAAATTAAGTTTTAAAAGATGAAAGAAAATAAAGTATAAAATAAACTTAGTTAAATCTATAAAGTAAATTTAATTATATTTAAAAAATAAATCCAAATAAATTCATAATAAACTGAATAAGTTTAGAATAAATTTATTTCAAATTCATTTAGTAAATATATTAAAATTTATTAGATAAATTTAATTTTTGAAAATATTCAAGTGTCTCGTCTCCAATTAAATCATAGCTTCCAGAACAAATGAAATTGAACCCTTGAACTTGAACTTATATCCATAATCAGTTAAATCCTCTTAAATTTATATTTTATATTTTAACTTAAATTTAAATCATAAACTATACAAATTTAAATAATAAATTTATAAAAATTTATGATAAACTTGATAAAGTCTAAGAGTAAACTTTACAAGTCTAAAATAAATTTAAGCAAATTTATTAAATGAATTTAGCAAAGTTTATAAAGTAAATTTAATTAAGTTTATAAGATAAATTTAATTAATTCATAATAAACTCAATTAATAAGTTTAAAATAAATTAAGTTAAATTTATAAAATAAACTTATTAAAATTTAAAGTATAAATTTATAAGTCCCGGTCCAAAGTTCAGTATCCAACAGATGATCCTTGCTTAGGCCTACGGACAAATTCAGCAACACAAACCGGAAGAACATTTCCCCTAATCAAATATCAAAAGCTAGGTTCTTGATTTTCCGTACGATAAGGATCCTGATTTGTATATCAATCAGCCTGCTCTGATACCAATTGTTAGGTCCAAAGTATCGTAGAAGGGGGGGTTGAATACGATACTCACCACAATTTAAAATTCTTTCGAATCTTGCATGCGGATAAATAAATTGCAGTCCTGTAATGGGTTTCGTGTTCCGGATATTTATTGGGTCGATTTCTGAGGATATGAAAATATTAAACCAACACACAATATTTTCCAAGGTATATCTGTATATTGATAAATACCTCGAAGGTGCTACAAATCCAAACCCGAAGGTTGGCTACAATGACCACTCCTCTAAATATTACAAGCCCTATCCACTACAAATATTTATGGTACAAAACTAGGCTAGGGTGTGTGTATATTTGAGAGAGTTTGTGCATAGCACTTGGCCATCCATCCCGAAGGATGATGTAAATTGTGAGAACCACAATCACATATTTATAGGCTTTCATAAACTAACCATGGTTAACGAGTTCGTCCTGGACGACTTGAGTTCGTCCTGGACGGATTCGATTTAACAAAATAAATCTAACTCCCAAGTACTTGAATTGGTGCCAGGAGATGTTGGTTTGGGGCGCAACATTTGACCAAGTCAAATGTTGCGCTTCAACAATGTTGCGCTTCATTGCTCCTCTGTTTGGTACTTAAAAATAATTCCAGTAACAAAAGTTGCGCCATGATTGTTGATTAGAGGAGCAACATTTGACCAGGTCAAATGTTGTTCCAATATAGTGCATCCCTTGTAGAGTTGTGACTTAGAAATTATTCTAAGTCACAAAGGGTTAGTGCCAAGAGTTGTTAGTAGAGGAGCAACATTTGACCGGTCAAATGTTGCGCCCGGGTCAAATGTTGCGCCTGGGTCAAATGTTGCGCCCGGGTCAAACCTTGCGCCTTGGTCAAATGTTGCGCCATAGAGTGTGCAAGAGGTATATGGTGACTTAGAGAAATTCTAAGGCAAATATGAACTTGCTCCACCATTGTAATGCTTCCCCTGTTATCTCTCATCTCTTGGGGACGAACTTTGACTTTGGTCAAAGGTTGCGCCTCAAGAGTGCTATGTCTTCACTGTGATGTACTTAGAGAATTTTCTAAGTGAGGAAGAGCTGTTGACTTCGGTCAAATGTTGTTCCTCACATAGTAAGAGCTTTCCTTGTTATCACTCCTTTGACTGAGATTGACTTGAGTTTGCTCCATCCATATATATTAATATTATATTCATAATATTATATAAATATATGTATAAATAAAGATATATATATAAATGTATATAAATAATATTTATATAAACATATAGTAATATATATATATACATATATTTAAATATATTCTCATATATTTAAATATATATAATATACATAAAATTATATGTAAATATAAATATAAATATATATAGGGATATATATATATAATTATCTATAGATATAAATATACACATATTTATGCACATAATATAATATATATATATACACTTAAATATATAAATGTTTATGTAAAATATAAATACATATACTATATACATATATATTTATTTAAATATATATACATATAAATATACATATACATATGTTTAAAAACATATATACATATATATTATATATATTATATTTAATTAAATATACATATATACATATATAATTATATTTGTACATATACAAATATATAAGTGCACACATATATAAAATGTCACTTCCTGATATGGCTTTCTGTGGAAGCTTTGACATATGGCATTTGAGCAGTAAGCTTTGGCATAGCTGGCATTTGGCTTGACTTGGCTTTGGAACAAATGACTTGATATGACTGGATCAATTCTTCGATCGATAAATACTTTGCAAAGCTCCGTACGTGCTGACGCTTAGTGCACTGGTCTGGTTCACAAGCGACTAACACTGAAGTTGAACATTGTACCGTCTTTGTCAGCAACCATTGATCAGTCGGTTCCGGGTTAGTTTATGCTTCAGTTTGTTGATTATAAATAACCAACCAAGATATATAGAAATATCTTGCTTCAGGGGTTGCACTGAAATCTTTCGAGTACTTGGACAACATCTTCATTGCTTCCACAATCTTGAATACTTCAATCTTTATTCTTCACTGAGGCATGAACATATTAATGAACTTCTTCCAGTGAACTTATTCCTTCAAGACTGTAGATGGCTTCTTCAACCTTTGTCTTCGTATCTTCCGATTCCGGTGCAGGCGTAGTGTTATTTACTTGTCCTGTTCTATTGTTGAGTTATCATCCCTATGTAACAGATAGGGTTGTCTTTACATTTAGACTTACAGTTGTGTAATCAATAATGCACATATCTTCCATCTTTATACATATATAAATGAAAAAAAAAAACATCTTTTAGAAACACACCGAGTATATCAAACAACAACATGAAACAAGCAGATAAAGAAAATAAGTAAAACATAAAGGAAATAAGTAAATCAAGACAATACATATGAAGTCTAGTCGTCTCAACCATAATAAAGGTTGGCACCAGTATCTATTTCATTTGAGACCTTATTGATTGGTTCATCAACTAGATTATAATTAGCAAAGTTTGTTTCTACTCTCTTTCTATTATTCCTTTTGGATAACTCATAGAGATCAACAAGATGTTAGGTGTGCGTTAGGTACATTGCCAATGTCCCTTAAATCCGCACCAATGACATATGCCTCGGTTCTCTCCTTCTTGGGGTGCCTTTCTTTTGGCACTTCACGCTGCCATTTCTAATGGCCTGAGTTGTAACCATCACGTTGCCACTTCAGGTGGCCACAATGATATATATTCCGAAACCAACTACGGAAATTTCCACGTCCACGGTTCCGTCCATAACCTCGTCATCCTCTATGCCCTTTCCCACGTTCATTCTTCAGGAATGACGTGTTATGTACTTCAGGTAACTGGGCAGAGCCTATGGGACGTATCTGATGGTTTTTCAATAGTAACTCATTATTCTTTTCAGCCACAAGAAGGAGAGATACCAGCGCACCATATTTTTTATTTTTTTGGAAACTCCGCTCTATATATCGTTGTGCCAGAATCATAATATTTGGGTGAAAAGTCGATAGGGTCTTTTCAATTATTTCAGCATCAATAATATTTTCTCCACACAAAATTAATTTTGAGTATATCTTGAAAAGAGTAGAATTTTATTCAGCTACAGATTTGAAATCCTGTAACCTCAAATTAATCTAGTCATATAGGGCAGATGGCAAATGAACAGGTATCTGGTGATTAAATCTATCCTTGAGATTATTCCAAAGGGTGAGGGGATTTATGATAATGAGATATTCAAATTTTAGATCTTTATGGATGTGATGTGATGTCTAAGAAAGATAATTGGTTTGACATTTTGTTAAACAGCAGAGATTGATATCTAAATCAATAGTATCTTTTAGGCTGTTAGCACTAATGTGTAATATCACATCAAGGAATCAAGACAGATAATTATTCCCGAAAATATCCAAGGCAACAAACTCTAATTTTACAAAGTTCGTCATTCTGAATGTGAAATAAATATATAAAACATGACGTATCAATATTTCAAGTTTATACACAAACAATTTAATATCTATACAGTATGATATAACTAAAAAGTTTTAACGGCATTGCCGCCATTAACAAATTAAGCAATAATAAATTCATAAGCAATAACGATAGTAATAATTATAAAATGAGTAGAGATAGATCGTACCTTATTGCTGTGAAAGTCGCAATTTAGAGTAGGTTAGATTGTACCTGTTTATGATGTATTTTGTTTGACTTATCTCAGTTTGGCAGAGTTTTTCTTTGACTTATCTCAGTTCGGCAGAGTCTCGTGCTGATAACGTGTTATAAATCTTGTAGTCTACTACTGAACTATACAAGGGTAGAAAAGAAACTATCCTGGAAAGTATAAAGAGAATAGAAGATGTAGAGAGAAAGTAGTTGTATTTCAGTATGTTTCAGAATAGAATTCATTTCAACTGAACTAGCTATTTATAGAGGTTGGTTGATGAATCTTCCTAACTAAGAGTTACAATACTTCTAGGTTAAGTATTACGGTTCTTCTCGAGTAAGTATCGTAAGTCTTCCTCGATAAGCTATGCGAGTCTTCCATAGTAAGTTTCGCCAGACTTCCTTGATAAGCTTTGCGAGTCTTCCTTACTAAGTTTCACCAAACTTACTTGATAAGAGTTGCGAGTCTTCTTGACTAAGCTTTTGACAATCACTTAATAAATTATTTCATAACAAATAAGTTGAAACAATCAAAATTTTATACCGAAAACAAAATATTACTCCCTCCGTCTCAATTTATAGGTCCAGTTTGGGAAAAAAATTTGTCCCAAAATACTTGTCCTTTTCTTCTTTTAAAACAAATTTATCTACATATTAATTGTGATTTTTTTAAACTCAACATTATTCTCATTTCTCAATGCACTAAATCCCTATATTTATTGTGATTTTTTTGAAATTCTACTATATTCTCACTTATCAATGCACTAATTAATGATATATGAGATAAGATTCTATCTAACCAAATTTTTTGTTAATAAGTGTGTTTATTCCAAAATAAATTGAGACGGAGGAGTATCAAAGTAAGCTGTGATTAATGCTGCATTTAGCGATCATTAACAAAAGTAAAGTACCATTGCAATAAGTCTCTCATTTTACTAGTAATTTATTACGGGGGTTTGGTTTAATAACACAATAACATAAGGAGGAGACAAATATATGAACCTCATAGCATCAAACTCACACTAACTTTGAACAACCATCCAAACACTTCTCCGCTTCTTTCCATTTCCGTTAGGGTTCGTGTTTGTTTTTCCTTGCAAAAGCAAAACCCACTTGCAGTAACAAAAATTCACCTCTTTTCACTGTCAGTGCATTACAAAACCGCCATTTACAGGTAAAAAATTCATGTATTTTTAGTTTTAATCGTTTTTTATGTTTGGTTTTACTCGTTTTTATTTTGGCATGCATATGGGTTCTTGATTTTCTTAATTATGGTTCAATCAGTGTTGTTAAGTTGGAAATTGAGTTAGTTTTATTTGAAAAATGTGATTTTTTAAAGATGGTCAGGCTTGATTGCGCTTAATGTTGTTTGAATTTAAGTGGGTTGTGATTTAGTTGGGTAAAAGTGGGTTAAATTTGGGTTTTGGTTCTTGCATGGTTGTGTATGTGTTTGTGGATAATTGGAGAGTGATTCGAGTTTTCGGGCTCGTGGGGAATGGGGGTGGTTTGGACTGATGCTTGATCTTATGTTTGTTGTGCTAGTTTTCGAGTGGTTTTTTTGTTTAGCCTAATGATTTATATAATGTAGTGGAAGAATTGATAAACTAGGCATCTCTGTGTGTGTATTTAGTAATGGTTATGTGTTGTAATATTTTTGGCTTGGAGGAAATGGTGCTGTTTTGGTGGATGTCTGATTTTATGTCTGATTGTGCTATTACACGTTTTTTTGATGATTCTCTTTTAGCTATTTTGCGGAATTATAGATGTGTTGTAAATGTCTTCAGGCTGGCTTTAGTGGTAAAGGAACATATTTCTTGTGGGAAATGGATTTTCTAGAAATCAGTTCATCAGATGCTGATAGTGACAGTGATTGGGATTTGGACGAGATCAGGGCATCATATGATCAAATTGATTCTACTGATTCGGTCAATCCCGGGGATAATCTGTCAACAGTAGATAATGCTCGTCCCAATCTGATAGGTAGAAGGGTTATATGTAGCATAAATGATCTGAGTAGGGAAAACTGTTGGTGTTTCTAACACATATCTCTAATACCAATTGTGCAGTTGATGGAGAATCTTCCAGAGAACCTCCTACTGGAGCATCTACTTCAAATGGTACTTCAGCCAAACCAAGCCAAAGATCGACTACCAATCAGAGAGTTCTTCCACCATGGGCGAACACAGCCGGTACCGTGATAACAGGTGAAGTTGGCCTAAAATATTACTTTGAATGTATTAGTGTTACACCGTTACTATAATGTCACACTTGTGTCTGCGTGTAGATAATAAGAAACGGTCGCGTAAGTTACATTCCCAAACAGCTGTTCAAGACAGAAGCTCATTAGACCATAGCCACCAAAAGAAGGCTGGAAATCACAGGTCATCAGATACTACTAGCAACTCAGTCCTCTTAAACTTAAGAACAACTCAGGATACAAATTCTACGAGTTCGGCTCGCAAAGGTATGCGCTTCTATCAATTTAAAACCTGCACAATTGCAGCTTTTTCTGATATTGATTGTCCTAAATTTCATCTATATTTGATACAGATTATGATCAATTTACATCCCAACAAGGCTCTAAAAGGTCCCTTCCAAATTCTATTCAGCCGCAAGGACCTAATCCTAGATCTTTTAATTTAATGGAGAATGTGGGTAGCAGTCAGATGCGTGAAACATATGGAAACACTTTCTCTGCACCACAAAAATTGATACACGGCATGGAGCTTGTGAATCGAACTGGACAGGGCAGTGTTGATAAATTTATGTCCACTACCAGCGGGAGTAGGATTTTGCCTCTGTCCATGATGCATGGAAAATATACTTCAACATCACAGCACGCTAATTCAGTTGATCCTGTTTTTCGGTCTACGACTGGTGAAGATAGAGCAGAATATGATGAGAGGCTAATTTTTCAAGCTGCCTTGCAGGTCGTATTCTCTAGTCATTCTTATTATTTATACATATCCCTTTGTCATAATTGCAGATGGCCTTATTCTAAATTGCTTCCTCGCTTGTTATTTGCTAACTATGTGGTAGGCGTTTGCAATTGTACATTTGGAAGTTTAAGTGTATAGTAACTCACCAATAGCACCTCAAGTCTTCATCTAATAGAATCCAGGAAAATGTTTGGTTTATTTTGACTATTAACATGTGCAGCAGTTGGATTATTAACAAATCTATTAGGTCTCAAATACTGGTTCAATTCTGTTGTGGCTTGATCATGTGAGCCACACTGGAGCATGGGATATGCTAAAACTGTAGACACATGTCAATGTTCCAACCAAATTTACCTATATGATGAATTTTTTGGTGACTTTGAGATTAATCTGACTAGTGATACCCTCTCTGCTAATTTTGTGGCTCGAGCCCGAAATGTGCAAGGCTGGGTTATTAAACATTGGTTACTGACTCACCATGCAATTCAATTATATAAGAGAAGAAACGCTAGTCAGCTTGTCAGAAATAAACTTGAAAAAACATGTTAAGCTTAAAACACAACCATGCAAGGATATGTTCAGGTTTGGGCAGTCATGATGGCTGATCAAAGTCTGAATTTTGCCTTTATTAGAAGTACTTTTAGGAACATCTATGCAGTGCATTATATTCTACTCAGGATGTTGCAGAAAGTTCACATATAAGATGTGCTCAATTTTGTGCAGGATTTAAACCAACCTAAACTTGAAGATACTCTACCTGAAGGTCATATGACAGTCTCTCTGCTTAGACACCAGGTTTTTTTGTGCTTTTCTTTAATTGCTCCCGCCTCCCAGTCACATTCGTATCCATTACTCTACATGGTCTTGTTCAAATGCAGAAGTTTATATTGTTTACAGAAAATTGCATTGGCTTGGATGCTTAAAAAGGAAACTAAAAGCCCTCACTGTGCTGGTGGAATTCTTGCTGATGATCAGGTATAATCAATAATAATTTGGATGGGTTGTGTTTAGAATCTATCACTATAGAATTTGTGGAACGTTCTTTAACATCTCTATTGTATTGTCTCAGATTACATTAATTAACAATATTGCCAGCTAGCATTTACCATATATTGTTATCCAGTTGGTGGGGCATTTCTCTTATATCTCTGTTCTGTTTCTGGCAGGGCCTCGGTAAAACCATTTCAATGACAGCTCTTATACTGAAGCAGAAATATTTACAGTCGATAACCAGACCAGAAGTTGCAAGCCAAATGACCGCTGAAGCCTTAAATTTGGATGATGACGAGGATAATGAGATCACTGTTCTTGATCAAGGAAAACTAGATGGAGAATCTAATGACCTTAAATTACTTCCAGAAGCAAGAACTTCTAGACAAGAATTTAAAAGTTTAAGGCCTCAAGCGGGAACTTTGGTTGTCTGTCCAGCAAGTGTGCTTCGTCAATGGGCCAGGGAGCTGGATGAGAAAGTTGCAGCAGAAGTTTCACTTAAAGTTTTAATTTATCATGGAAGCAATAGAATTAAGGATCCTGATGAACTGGCAGCGTATGATGTGGTTCTCACAACATATGCACTTGTGGCGAATGAAGTTCCAAAACAGCCTGTGGTTAATGAGGACGACGATGATCCTAAAAATGGTAAACGAAATGGGTTATTTGATGAGATCTCTACAAATAAGAAAAAGAATAAGATGACAAATTCGAGGAAGAGAAAGTGGAAAGGTAAAAGAAGAAATGGCATGTCTGATGTTGACTTGGATTCTGGTGCTCTTGCAAGAGTGCGGTGGTTGAGAGTCATATTAGATGAAGCACAAACAATAAAGAACCACAGAACACAGGTGGCAAGAGCCTGCTGTAGTCTTAAAGCGAAAGTAAGATGGTGTTTATCTGGAACGCCTATTCAGAATTCAATTGACGAGTTGTTTAGCTACTTCAGATTTTTGAGATATGAGCCATATAATGTTTATAAATCATTTTGTGGTATGCTAAAGCACCCAATTTCATTAAATTCAATTCAAGGTTATAAGAAGCTGTATGCTGTGCTGAGGACTGTGATGCTTCGACGGACTAAAGGTTATTTCCTTATTCTGTCGTGCTTTTTCCTTCTGACTGTCTTTCACATAGATAGAATCCTAATGGAGCAGGATAACATACTTTATCACAGTAATGTGTTTCTTTCTGTATAATTTATACGGTTACATGGTCAGTTGTGTGTTAATATTTCTGTGTCTACGAGTGTGAATCCATGGTCAGGATTCTTTATGTACTACCATCCTTTCTACTCTAATAATTCCTTGATTCTGACTGGGGACTGAAAGCTGGTAGGGCAAAGGAAGAAACAGAAACTGTAAATTGAGTATGATGATTGATGAGAGATATGTACAGTCAACATTGTTTCCAATATCACATTCTTTATATGTACAAGTCAAAAACAATCAGAATTGAAGTAGGATCGGATAATGTATTAGGTCATACATTGATAGTTCTCGATGTCAAATATAAGGTCATACATATCAAACCTATTACTAAACACTACTAATTTTTTTAAGGGGTGCTTGGACATGTAAAATTTTAATTTACTACTTCTTTTTTTTGGGTTAGGGGGGTGCTTAAGCCCCCCAGCTCCCTTTCTGGATCCACCCCTGATTCGAAGTGAAAAAAAATTAGTTTCTTTGAAGTTCAGTTAGTAGACATGAAATTGATGTGTTCAATAGTTATATGTAGCTTAGCTGTTTAGATTACACATAGCATAGACCTAATTGTCTTGAGCCTAGTCCGTAGGGGTTTTAGTTTCTCCCTTTGTGTATGTATTGACATTTTTTTTTGCCCTTTGGTTGTACATAAATACTGTTGTCTGTTAGTTTTGATTGCAAACAAATTTGGGGATCACTTGGGGTAGAGATTGTTTTATGGTTCAGTTTCCCAGGGTTTAGTATATCAAGTCTTGTTTCTTCTGCTTCTTGCTATTTATACCTGCGATGATATGACTGTAGTAGTTGACAATTATAACTCAGCATTAAACTTACATAAATTGTTGTCTTTATTCAATAGGCATGCCTGCTATACCTCATCATTTCTTTCATATATTTGTAGCAATATCTGTGATTATATTGATATTTATCCTTTTGTGATCCAGGCACAGTTATTGATGGAGAGCCTATCATTACATTACCATCAAAAACAATTAATTTAAAAAAAGTAGAATTCTCTGTCGAGGAGCGGGCATTCTATCAGAGACTTGAAGCTGAATCTCGGTCGCAGTTCAAAGTATGGTTGATTAGAAAACATCCTTTCAGTTCTGTCTTTGTTTGGTCTGTTTTTTATTTTTTTGGTTAGGAGAAGCTGACACATTTACATTATGCTGTCATAATTAAGTTTGTAAGAACCATAGAATTCTTGTGAATTTTACATATACAACATACCCTGTTCCCATGCTTAAAAACATATATGCACATAGTCTCAAGTATATTATTGTCTTGGGTAATAACATCCTTAATTAATATGTCCGAGACTTGGGAATAGTTCAAAATACATGAAACTATCTCAAAGTAAATCATCGATTGGATCTAATACATGAAACTATCTTAAAGTAAATCATTGATTGGATCTAATACTTCTCAGTTCTGATTGCTTTGTGGTCATTGTTTCACATTTTCTGAAGCTATAAAATCTCTCTTTCCTTCATGAAATAGGGAAAGGTTATATGGCAAGCCAAGCCAAACTTGGCTATAGCTTGTATACTCATCATTTGGAAACTATTTTCTGACAATCCAACCCTGTACATGCAATATACATGTATGAATGAAGCTGTATATCGATTATCAAGTCTCATGTAAATTTCATGTCTGTAGGGCCACTGTTTCATGATTTGAATCTGCAGTATAAATTTTTATGCCAGATCTATATTTCTTTTTTGATGCGATTATAAGAAGTATCATGTGCAAAACATCACGAAACTTGATTTACACCTTCATTCACGTACGCCAATCACATCTATAGTCTTGAATTCCCACAAAATAGTTTCTGAAATCCGGTCTCCAGTGCTTTAGGAAAGCTCGGCAGATTGTTACCTTTGTATAAATTTAAAATGTACTGATGAAATATTTATCATTTCTAAGATAATTTATTTCGATTATGCAGGCATATGCTGCTGCTGGAACTTTGGGTCAAAATTATGCAAGTATACTATTGATGCTCCTGCGCCTTCGGCAAGCTTGTGACCATCCACTGCTTGTTAAAGGTTCGACTTCAGATTCTGTTGAAAGGTTTTCCTCAGAAATGGCAGCAAGTATTCCTAAGGATATGCTAATAAACTTATTGAAGCGTCTGCAGTCAACCTCAGCCATTTGTGGTGTGTGCAAGGTAGGATTTTTAAAACATTTATATTTTCATCTGTAATCTGGTGTGCGTTTCCTGTATGATGCATGTCTTCCCGTATTCCTTTTGAAACCTTAATCTGAATTATGATGTAGACTATATAGTACTGTGGTCAAGTGTGGTATTTGTACTTTGGACGATGGATGAAGTTTTTATGTTTTGCCATTTGGTCTATGCTTGAATCACATATTAATATGTCGAGTATCTCCGAGAATGATGACAAAGAGTCAAAGATGCATCTGTTTTTTTAAAATGATTTTGGCTAGGAATAAATATTTTGTCCAAACCTTGCTGTCATGCACTAATTTTTGGAAGTACGTGTACCATCTGGCAGGATCATATTATACAGTACTCAGCTGCATGTATTTTCATTTCTGGATCCAACTAGTTAGGCGTCCTTTGTTGATATAACATCTTTATAGGGTTTACATTACTCCAGCTATGTTCACCTTTCCACAACACTTTAGAAAATCTGATCTCCTGATTCCTATGTTTTTGCTTTATCTAGGGTTGGCCATTTTATTCGTACCATGGGATCTACACCATCTCATGCCTAACATCTCGACTTCATCCCAAACTATTCTCCTTTAATACTTATTTTATTATTTATAATTTTTAATTGCCTCATCCTAATTTCTATTATTTACCTTATCTACAAAATTTCCTTTTCTCTAGCTACATATCTGTCATAGCAATTATATTTACTTCCCATCATGCTGACAATGTTAAATCATTGTTGGCTTCACACAAGTTTTTTAGTTTTCCATTTTGATTTAGAGGGCATTTTCTTTTTAACACAATACTTTTAGGCCTTGAGGCCATCTACTTTTGAAAGAGTTTTACATTAATTCAGTTCCTTGCTCTTGGGCCTGTGCTTCTGTATCCGTTGAACTGTAAAACCAATTTTGGTTAAGAGCACAGTCTATTTTTTAATTTTGAACTGGCGCAGTCAGAAAGTCTGTATTGTTTCTGCAATGGCATCTTAGCTGCTACTTTCTTTAGTTTTCATTGTGGTCTCTTGATGGAAAGCCATGTGCTTCTTCATTGTAAAGAATTTGGATCACAGAATACACGGATATGATTTGTGTTCATTCTGTGGCTGAAGAAGGTGTAGTATCTTTTATAGGCTGGATAGGTAACTTGTTTTAATTTTGTACCAAGAATTCGTTAACGTGGTTGCAAATGCTATAATCAGTTTTACTATTTGCCTGCCCCTAGATCTTTTTATTTGACTATATATTCTGTATGATTTACAGGATCCACCTGAAGATGCAATTGTCACCATGTGCGGGCATGTTTTCTGCTATCAGTGTGTATCAGAAAATTTGACGGGTGATGATAATATATGTCCTTCACCAAGATGCAAAGAAGAACTTGGTCCTGACTTGGTATTTTCCAAAGCTACCTTACGAAGTTGTATATCTGCTGACCAAGATGATAATCCCTCTAGTTCCTCCTTGCACGAAAAATCCAGAGTTGTGCAGAGAGACTACATTTCTACTAAAATAAAAACTGCTATGGAGATTCTTATGTCTCATTGTAAATCATATGGGGGTATTTCTTCAAGAAGGGAGGAACTATCAGAAACAGGTGGTGTGTGTTCAGATGCACAAATTGAAGCGCCAAGAAAGGCCATTGTCTTTTCTCAGTGGATTGGCATGTTGGATTTAGTTGAAATGGCATTACTTCGGACTGATCTACAGTATAGGAAACTTGACGGTACAATGACATTAACTGCCAGAGACAAGGCTGTTAGAGAATTCAATACTGACCCTGAGGTAGCTTTCTTATCATGAGATTTTATTTTATTTTCTTAATTTTCCCAAAAACATACATTTCTTATGTTCATTATCCTAAAACCAATTTAGGCGATGTCTTGTTTTTTTGGTAACCGTTAATCACAAATTTATTTTCCACATGCACCCTGCCCCCACTGGGGTTACACCCCTGAGCTCTTGTACCTAGATGAGGGGGTATCCCCTAGTCTAAGTCTTTGCGGATAATTATTTGAGATGTCTAAAACTCAGGTTACAAGATTGACACATCTGCCGTATCTTTGTGAAACGGTTACCAATTTACCATGGTTAGATGAATATGTGTAGAAGATATCATAGACAAGATATAAGGTGAAACTACCTTTTAAAGTACATTTAGTTTTATAGGACTCTAAAAATTATATAGTATTTATCTTATTCATCAATTTTGGATATGAAATCACATGACATATGATTTATTCAGGGATGCTGCACCATTTTCTTAAACTATTAATCTTTGCCTATGACTTCTATGCTTAAACCTAAAATTTCTAGGCCAGTTGAAATCACATCCTATTTAACTTGCTTTAATAGAGAATTATCATAATCTGTTATTGGTTCCATATATTATAAATATGCTTGTTTCAGGTGACAGTTATGCTCATGTCCTTAAAAGCTGGTAACCTTGGTCTAAACATGGTTGCTGCCTCTCATGTAATTCTTTTGGATCTTTGGTGGAATCCAACTACTGAAGACCAAGCTATTGACAGGGCTCATAGAATTGGGCAAACTCGTCCTGTTACTGTATCACGGATCACTATTAGCAATACAGTTGAAGATCGGATATTAGGTCTTCAGGTATGTTGCAATTTCTTATTTTGACTTTTGAAGTATGAGGTTTGTCTTGCTACGACTATCAACTCTTTTGAGTGATCGGGGTGTTTTTTTGACAGGATTTAGGATGATCGATTAGATCCAATCTATAATGCCTCTATTTTTTACTTCATAATTATTTTTCACATTATTATCAATACAGCTAAATGAGACCTCAAATTGAATTTTCCATATTGTAAAGATTTTACACTTGATGCGTAGCAATAATTTGTAAATTCTTTGGAAGAGTATATTTCCAAAGAATCAAAAAGGCATTCATTTTCTTTCCTACGCTGAAACAAATTATGGGTCCTGTTTATATGGAGCGAGGACCATTGAGTTAGGTTGTCTAGGAAAACTCATTGTTTCCACATGATTATACTTTTGCAGGAAGAGAAAAGGAAAATGGTTGCATCTGCATTTGGTGAGGATCCGAGTGGGGGCACAGGAAGCCGCTTAACTGTGGAAGACTTGAGATATCTGTTTATGGGGAATTAGTTACTTGTTTGAAAGTAGCTAACATTTTGTGGTGTCCTTTGGGACATGGTATGTCTGAACTTCTAATACTTCCAGGAAACTAGTTATTAGCAATTAGGCGTAGTTATTACTATTAGCTCTGGCAGAACTTATGGCTGAGCTCTGCGTAAATCCGCCACCAGTTTTTGGGCCAGCAAAAAGCACGTTCTACTTGTCATCAACTTTGTAGCTACCATGGTGGAACTGATGTAAATAACAGTAATATCTTTTATGAAGCAGCTAGTAATGAACTATTGCTAGATCACCTTTTTACAGTAGCAACTACATATTGAATATCTTTTACATTTAGATTGTTATCATTCCTTTATGGAATTAGGCAGTTAGGAATAATATTAAGTCATCAAGTTTTCAATTTTTTTATAGAACTCATTAGAACAAACTCATCAGAATTAAAATATTACAGTATCAATGATTTCAAAGTTTTTTAGGGTTATATATCAAACTGGAGACCCATTGCGTTAAAATATCTCATCTTAGCCACATATCTTATCGGAGACTCGTTTAAGCTACTATAAACAAAATATATCATTTTACCAACATTACTATTCATACATTTTTACTTAATCATTTATAAAAAATTAACCATTTGTTTTTTTTACTACAAAACCACTTCGAGTACCTTCATAAATACATCTAATATTTATCAAAATAATTTGAAAATTAATAAAGCAACATAGCTATGTATTTAAAAAAAATATTTAGTTATAAATATATATATATATATATATATATATATATATATATATATATATATATATATATATATAGGGCATTGCTCAAAACAGAACACCTTTAAAAGAAGAACAAAGAAGAACACTTTGGAATCGAACATAAAATCTCATCTAAAACTTGAATTAAATTCTAACTTTAAGCTAATTAACCATTTATTATGAATAATAATAGTATCTAGCATGTTTAACAACAATTATGGATTAAAAATAACACGATTCTATGTGATATTAATCATGTAAAGATTATATACATGATTCTATTCTGGATTCTGTTTTGGATTCTGTTCTGAATTCTATAATGTTTCATATTAATAATTTGGATAGCTTTGGATGTTAGATTTCATATATTAAGTTTAGTTAGTGCTTCACTATGTAATTATAATCATAACAAATCATTTTTTATGAAAGAAAAGGTGTTATGATAGTGTTCTGTGTTGTCCTTTTTTTAAAGTGTTCTGTGTGGAGTGCAACCCATATATATATATATATATATATATATATATATATATATATATATATATATATATATATATGGCATTGCTCAAAACAGAACACCTTTAAAAGAAGAACAAAGAAGAACACTTTGGAATCGAACATAAAATCTCATCTAAAACTTGAATTAAATTCTAACTCTTTAAGCTAATTAACCATTTATTATGAATAATAATAGTATCTAGCATGTTTAACAACAATTATGGATTAAAAATAACACGATTCTATGTGATATTAATCATGTAAAGATTATATACATGATTCTATTCTGGATTCTGTTTTGGATTCTGTTCTGGATTCTATAATGTTTCATATTAATAATTTGGATAGCTTTGGATGTTAGATTTCATATATTAAGTTTAGTTAGTGCTTCACTATGTAATTATAATCATAACAAATCATTTTTTATGAAAGAAAAGGTGTTATGATAGTGTTCTGTGTTGTCCTTTTTTTAAAGTGTTCTGTGTGGAGTGCAACATATATATATATATATGTGTGTGTGTGTGTGTGTGTGTGATAACCATAACTATGTTGCTTTAGAAAATTTTAAATTATTTTGATAAATATTAGAGACAATTACGAAGGTACTTGAAGTGGTTTGACAAATAGTTGATTTTTGATAAATGATTAAGTAAAGAGGTATTAATGATGATGTGGATAAAATGATATATATTTTGTTTGTAGTGGCTTTATCGAGTCTTCGATGAGATGGGTGGCTAAAGTGAGATATTTGGACGAAATGGGTGGCCAGGTTGATATATAACCCAAGTTTTTTAATATATGCTATGTACTGTATCCAAAAATGCCGAAATAAAAACACAATATAGGCATATTTTGTGGTATTGCCTTGGATAACTTATATTTTTAAAGTGGCTTGTATTACTTTTTCATAGAGTAAAATAGCTGCAATGCTGCTTCTTGCTTACTCTTGAAACAAACTTCTGGGAACTTGAGCTGTATGACTAGAGTTGGGGGCCTGGGGCACAGCCACGCATTTGGTTCTAGCGTGATAATGAAATAAGCTTATATAAAAATGTATAGTTAAAACTACTGATTAACTAAAAGTGAATTATTATTAGTTTAAACGTGAATTATTATAAGTGGATTTTAAGTTAATTAATTTTTTAAAATAGATTTACTTACCAGTGAAGTGTTATTTAAATCTAAAAATTTACAGCATTTTTCTTGAAAAAACAAGTCATTTAATACAAGAACTCGTAATAACACATTCCTAGATAAATATCAAACGCGAAGGTTACATTTATCATTGTTGTTTATCAATTATCATAAAATATTTACCACTGCAGTAATAATTATTTAAACAGTCGAAAAAGAATATAGTGACGGGAACTAAAATCAAACAAACAGATATCAATGAAATATACTCTCAAAACCAGGCGGACAAAGAAAATAAGAGCATGTTTGGCTAAATTACGGACTTAGGTGGTTTAATGTGACTTAGAGCAAGTTCAATAGTGTTTTAATGAGTGCCTTGTGAAAGTAGTTTAGAATATCATTTTTGCACATTCACTCCAATAAAAAACCTTATCCACAAGCTTTATTATTAAGATAGTAATATATTTAAATAATTATTGGAGGGAAATGAAAAGGAGGGAGGAGAGAGATAAAAGGAAACTATTTTTTTTTTTATTAATAAAGCTCTTGTTAGATGTCCTAATGTTTTAAGGCATTACTAGGACACTGTTGAAAAATATTTTTAATCAAGTGCCTTATATTATGACTCAGGATATTAAATAAGGCAGGCGCTGGACTTGCTCTTACGAAGCTGACTTATATACGGTAAGTTAGAAATTTAAAATATCTGTTTGGATAATTTTGACTTATTAATGACTTACTAGCCTTTAACACGTGCGAAGCACGAACGAGTATATACTTCGCAAATTACTTTTTAAATTTTAACATTATTTAATATTTTGGTATTAATGAGTTGAATTTTAATTAAATTATATTAACCAACTAATTATAATTACCTTTTACAATTTATAATCTATTTATAAATATTTTTCCGTTATTAATATGTGATAATTTTTTATTCAATTAATTTTAAATCAGATTTGTCATATTCTGTATATCTTAATAGGTATGGGAAAAAAATTATCGCGTAACAGATTAAAGTTGGAAAGGGTTATGTAATTGTTAGTGTTTGTATTGAAATAGAACACGTGAGAGTCAAAAAAAGTTATATGAAGATTTTTGTTAAAAAAGATATTCAATTGAATATTTATAATTTTATTTTATAAAATATTGTATGACAATGTATTGTCATGAGCGTTTTTAGTATTTGAAATTATTTAACAATGTAAGAGTAATAGATCTCCACATATTGTATAGATTTGTAGTTTTAAAGAGAGAGTAACAAAACAAAAAATATAATTAAAAATTTGGATTACAAATTATGTCACATAGAAAATTCTAGCTGAGGGTTTCTGGAGGGAGATGAGGGTTGGAGTTCTCTGTGATGTAGACTATCAAAATAATATGTGACTCACGCTGCATTTAGCATTAATTAACAAAAGTATTGCGTTTAGTCTCTTATCTATTACTCATTCGGTCTCATTTTAAATGATTTTTTGACACGTATATTGGAGCGTAAAAAAAAAATCTATACTTAATAAAAAAAATTTAATTCTTTTATCAAATAAAAGTTTAGATTCTAAACTTTTTTTTATATAAGTTTTATAAATAATAATTATGCATAATATTTTTAACATTTTAAAATACGTATAAAAAATTAAAATTAATTAAAAATGGGACCAAGGGAATAGTAACTATTACGGGGTTTTGGTTTAATCATTAACTAGCTTATAACCCGTGCAATGCACGGGCAGTTATAATATTTATTGTTTTTGAAAGGATATCTTCGATAAACAATTATTTATTTATTTGTTTTGGTATTTGTGACAAACATTAAATTTAAATTCATTTAGTAATCCTCCCAATAGGTCATTAATATAATTGATTAATCAAAGGTGGATAGTCATGTTTAGCAAGTATTTCTAAAATACCTTTTTACCAAAATACATTTGTTTTTCAAAAAGAATTTTTATTACGCAATAGTCATGAGGAATTTTTATCAATTGCCTCTCTCTTACTATTGTAACATCAAAAATACATGAGCAAGGATGAAATATCATCTACATATGATATTCTTTAAATATCTCATGTAACATTATTTTCAAAATATATTTAAGGTAATTTATTCCATATTCAAACAATTTTTTATCTTTCAGAATAAATTATTTTAAATCTTTCAAAAATTATAGATCCTTCATTTTTCTAAGGTTTTATTTTTCTCTAGAAGGATTTATATTCTCCATATTAATATTTATCTCAAAAATATTAATATCAGATTTTATCTTATTTTGGGATATTATTCTCGGTCTCTCAAATTCATTATTTTTCAAAGAAAAATATTTCCGATACTTAGAAAGCTCTTTCAACTTATCAAAATCATGATTTATCATGAACAATATTTTTATAAGTATTTTGGGATAAAAACATTCGTCAAAGAGTCTACGTGATTTGACTAAAAGACGAACTATATCGGTTTTTCAAATATCGGTATTCGTTAATAAAATCAATTTAAATACTCAAAAAAAATTGGGAAATCTACAAAACTACCTAACTTTTCTTTAATTATTTACAAAAATACTACCTTCCAGAATTCTTTTTAAAAATACCTTTTCATAAAATCTTTTTTTCAAAAATACTGTTTGCAACTTTTGCAACCTCATCTGCAACTCCAGGCGGCGCCAGCCGTGTTGCAACCTCTTTTGCAACTTCATATGCAACTAAATTCCTGATTTCAAGTTCCAGTTTTCGAATGTCGTTTTCGACCTCATTTTCGGAATCGATATATATATATATATATATATATATATATATATATATATATATATATATATATCGATTCCGAAAATGAGGTCGAAAACGACATTTGAAAACTGGAACTTGAAATCAGGATTTGTAATTGCATATATGGTTGCATATGGTTGTATTCAGTTGCATATGGTTGCATTCAGTTGATTCTATTGTAATCTAACGGCCCCGCCAGGGGCACACCATACATCTGTTGTTACTTACAGTTTTCAGTTGCATTTAGTTGCAACTGAGGTTGCAAATGAAGTTGCAAAAGTTGCAACTGCAGTTGCAACTTTTGCAACTGCAGTTGCAAATGAAGTTGCAACTTTTGCAACCTCGTTGCAAAAGTTGCAACTGCAGTTGCAACTTTTGCAACTGCAGTTGCAACTTTTGCAACTTCATTTGCAACCTCAGTTGCAACTTTTGCAACCTCATTTGCAACTTTTGCAACTTACAGTTTTCAGTTGAACTAGTTGCAATTGCAGTTGCAACTGTTGCAACTTTCCATTTTTATTTGCAACTTTTGCAACCTCATTTGCAACTTTTGCAACCTCATTTCCATTTTTATTTGCAACTTTTGCAACCTCATTTGCAACTTTTACGGCTGCGCCGCCCAAGGTTGCAAATGAGGTTGCAAAGGTTGCAAATCGTATTTTTGAAAAAAAAATTTTATGAAAAGGTATTTTTAAAAACAATGAAAAAGATGGTAGTATTTTTAAAAAAATAATTTTACAGATGGGTATTTTTAAAAAGATCCCAAAAAAATTTCCCATCCTCAAAAGTATTTTATATTTAAGGGAGTATATTTTAAGTATTTAATCAAATCTTAACTTTGGTCAAAAACTCTCGTCTAAATCTCAAAAGAATTTTCGCTCGTTATTTGGACCCGAAAAACGTTTTAATCGTTTTAATTGCAAATAAAATACTTCCACTTGTCCAAATGACTTGAAACTTGAGATTAGCCAGTTATATATTTTTCTTAGTGCATGGTTAAAGTTTCGTAATTTTTCGAGGACTTTCGTTCGGGAGCGTTTTTCTATCTGTCGTCCCGATCTTCCACCGAACGTTTGACCAAGCTAGAGTTGACCAAAAATTACCAAACTTGGCAGAATACTATTTTTCAATATTCTAAGAATTATCATATTTTTTCCGGAATTTATTGAGCACGTTCGAAATCTCGTAATATTTAGTGTAACGGAATTTAATCGGTTTCTCGAAATGCGTGCCACCTTATCCACAAGCATGGAGCATTGAGATGTGTGCCAATAAATGCAGGTCAACTAGTGTACTTAATGCATTGGCAAGCATGGGGGACAAGAATGACAAGCATGGGCAAGTGGGGCCAATATGTTTTTAATTTGAATTTAATCATTTTAAATTCAAATGCTTCCACCAATTTTGCCTATAAATACAAGACTTCCCCCATTCATTTCTCATAAGCTAACAAGCAAGAAAGTGCTGAGATTTTGCAAGTAGAAGCTCTCTCCAAATTTATACAAACACATTTTTCATCTACTTCATCTTTAAAACCTCCGTCCCGCTCGGTATATTCGTATATTCTCGAGGTTTTAAACACCGAGGCTTTGCTTCACCCAACCAAGCCCCGTACCACTTTGCTTGCACCAAAACCACTCTTTCCGACCTCCCGAAGGGCTGTCCGAAGTTCGTCCATAAGCCAAATTCCTACCGAACCTCCGGCGAATTTTTCCGGCGAACTTTTTACGAAAATCGTGTAAGTGGTTTCTTTAGCTTCGTCTTATCCGAGTCTTAACCGACCGAAATTAAAAGAGCTATCAAGCCAAATTTCTCTTCATCTCAAAGCTCTCTTTTTCTTTAACAATACAAAGCACAAGAGTTGGCCGCTCGTATTATCTATTATATACCTACGTGTGCGTGTGTGTTATACCCTATCTTGTTGACGTGAAGATTCTCATACGTGCTGAGCTTTCGTGAGAATATTTGCTTAAACGAGTTTGGTGGTGGTCCTCACCTTAGTGAGTTGATCTATACGTATATTTATATATATCACCAACACTTTGTTCACACACCACAAAATACCCGTAGCTTGTCCCACGCGAGATTCGCTCGGTATTTCTAAAATCAACTATATACACATATTATAGCGCGGATATTGTCGCGGATTATTGTGGCCCAAAACTCTATATCATAGTGCAATTGTTAAAGATAGTCAAGAACTCACTCTCTCGTGCAAAACGATATTTATATTTAAAGAGGGGTTATCTTGAAACGAAGTTGTAAAATAAAACACTTCGTAATATTCACTTCGAAGGTTATCATACCCGAAGTATTTCATATACTTAGTCAAAGACAAGTATATTCGTCCATATAGCCAAAAGAGCTTAAAAGGACTTATTTTATCTACAAACTCCAAGACATTCAAATATCATTTATTTGGAGGATTTTGTACGATAAACGTATTCTTCGACCATAAAGACTAATCTATCGAAAAAGAATACTCTCAAGGTCTTAAGCTTCATAATAGCTTAAAGAACACTTGATCTTTAATATTCTAAGACCAAGAATATTATTGAAACACTCGGACTAGTGAATCTTGTCCAAAACTCTTTTTATAACCAAGGTTGTCTTTCGTAGATATTGTTTTCTAGATTTTGCAGTGAGGTGAAGTGAAGTGAGGTGATCTTCGTTCTAAGACCCAAGTCCTAGACGAGCTAACGGGGAGTTAGTCGTCTTCGCACCGTGAGGAAGAGGAAAGACCCAAGACCTAAGACCTAAGATCCAAGACCCCCTTAAGGCTAGAAGAACAAAGACTACACATTGAGAGATACAACGATTTTGAGGAGGTGACGGGGAGTTACGCTCCAAGACAAGTCTTGTAATTTACATTTATAGTGAGGAGGTAACGGGAAGTTACGCTCCAAGATATATATTTGTAAAGGCTTCTCCGCCTACTGTAAAGGAGTTTCTTTATAGTAGAGAAAATCTCGAGTCCGGGGAGGAGCTCGGGGACTGGAGTAGGGGTGAGTGGACTCCAAGGGTTGAGTTAGCCACCGCGAACCAGGATAAAATCGCTCGTGTGGTATTTGTCTTTCTTTTCATTTACTTCCGCACATCATAACTGCTAAAACTCTCGATACAAGCTTTTAAAAAGGGGATAAACTTTTTAAAACTACACTATTATTTTTAAATTGGCTATTAAGCTATTCAACCCCCCCTTCTAGCTTAATTATCCCCTATATCGGGACCTAACAATTGGTATCAGAGCAGTTGCTTTTATACGTGCTATTTGATTCAAAAGCACTCCCAAAAGTAGATCCGATATGGCTTATATCAATGCCATCGGTTGTAGTGAAGGTCTCTCAAATTCTAGACCTCCTTTATTTGATGGTACCAAGTTTGCCACCTGGAAAACACGATTTCGCATATATGCTAGAAGTCAAGGTGTCAAGGTTTGGATGGCCATAGAAGATGGTATAATTATCCCGACAAAAATAGTCGACGATATTACTATCGAAAAGAAAGTAAGTGAATATACACACGATGAAGAAGATCGTATGAATATTGCCGCTAAAGCGGAAATGGTTCTCACAAGTGCACTTGCAGAAAAAGAATACAAAAGAGTAAACAATTGCAAGTCTGCACAAGAAATGTGGAACAAATTAGTAGTTACCTATGAAGGAACTACCGATATTAAAGATTCTCGAATGGATACATTAATCCAAGAATACGAGAACTTTAAACTCCAAGATGGAGAAAATATCATCGATATGGAAACGAGATTTACTCGTATAATCGATGAATTAGCTCAACTCGGAAAGAACTATACTCAAAACGAGAAAAATCGTAGAGTTCTTAAATCATTGCCTCCGAGTTGGAAAGTCAAAGTTACTACAATCAAAGAGATGCATAATCTCAATGATTACCACATCGATAACTTATTCGGAAATCTTCGTGCATACGAAGAAGATAATATTCCGGATCTTGTCACTCCTAAAGTGGAAGACAAGAAGAAAAATATGGCACTAAAGTCCATATTAATCGATGAGGATGAAAACGACGAAGATTTAAATGAAGAAATCAAAAATCTCGATGAAAGCGAAATAGCTCTTCTTACGAGACAACTTCGTCGTGTGCTTCAAAGCAAAGCTCAAAGATACGGAAAAGGCTTCCTTAAATCAAATAATCAACAAAGAGTGTTTAACTCTAATGGAAGGCCAAATTACTCTCAAAATTATACTCAAAACTATAAGAGTAATTATCCGTCTACGGGCTATAATAAGGGCAAGATCAATCAAAGTCCTAATGGCTATAATAATGTCAACAATAATAACAATACTTACTCTCCTCCAAAACCGAAGGAACAAACTCCGGAGGAAACACAAGATGTGTGTTTTGAGTGTAAGCAACCCGGTCACTTTAAACGAGAATGTCCTAAGCTTTCTAAAGGACGAACTCTCGTGGCCGAAAATGGTTGGGATTTAAGTGAAGACGAAGAGTCATCGGAAACAAATGATGAAGTTGTTAATCTATGCTTGAATGCTCTCGATGATGAAGCTACTTCAACGGAAGCCTCCACATCAAATCAAGAGGTAAGTACTTCTCCTATGCTTTTACATAATCAAGAACTCTTTAGTCTTTCAAATTTGAATTTAGTAGATATGTGTAAAAGTGATTTGATTGAACTATTATTGGAATTGGGTAGACAAAATAATGATGTTAGTCAACGATTCCTTACTATGTGGTCCGAGAAAGAAAAGATTGATGATTTATACAAAACTCAAACAAAAGAGTTATCTCGGATCATGGAATCAAACCTCAAATACGAGGAAGAAATTTCATTCCTTTGTGAACAAAATGATCTCTTGAAAAATGAGATTAATAAGAACAAGGATGATGTGATTAAACTGGAAATCGAAAACACCTCCTTGGTCTTACATAATGAAGTATTGGAAAACGAGAAGCTACAATTAAATGAGAATACTCAAATGCTTCATGTTGACTTACTAAAATTGAAAATTCAAAATGAGTCATTAACTCATGAGAAGTCAACTTCGTTATTCCAACACAATCTCAAAAATGTTCATGCCTTAAAAGAAAAAGATGAAAAATTCGAGTTTGAAACTCAAAGGCTTAAAGATGAACATTCTAAGATCTTAGCTCAAGTTTTAAATCAAGAAAAGATTTTAAACGAAAAGATTAAAGTCTTGAGCAAAGAAAAAGAAGATCTTGAGATTACAATTCAAAAGTTCACAAAAGGAAATGAGATGTTGGATAAAATGGTACATTCAAAAATATCCTATAATCATGAAGGATTAGGATATGATAAAAATGCTCAACCAAAGAAGTTTGTACAAAATAAACAAACTACCTTTGTTCCCGCTACACCAAAATACAAATGTTCTTATTGCAACAAGAATGGGCATACCGTTCAATATTGCAAAATAAAGAATGGTGAGATTAAGGGGAAGCACATATGGGTTCGAAAAGGAACTAAACCATATGTGAAGGTTGAACATGTACCAACCAAAAAGGTTTCATCTACTCAAAAGCAACCAAGGTTTAGTTATGATCAAAAACCTATTGCTTACCAAAATAGAAATTCAAGTCATAATGCTCGACAAATTGGTCAATCATCTAGAAGTCATTATACTCCTAGTCAACAATTCCATCATCAAAATGCTATGTATTATCGGAATGATAGAAATAACATGTATCAAGGTGGAAACTCACAAAGATATAATTACTCGAAAAACACTCGATATGTTGACAACAATATGTATGCTAGGAATAATGCATCCAGAACCTCTTATATGTCAACTTATGCTTATACCATGCCTAGTTTCTATCATGCTAATCCAAATGCACTTTATGATACACTAACCCGAGGACCCTCAAGACAAAAGGGTACCAACAAATTTAATTGATTTGTTGTGTAGGTGTGCCTTGTTGCTAAACAAGAAATGTGGTACCTTGATAGTGGATGTTCGAGACATATGACCGGTAACAAGTCACTCTTGAACGATATTAAAAAGGTTACCGCAGGAAGCGTCACTTTTGGAGATAGCAGCAAAGGTAGTATCATAGGCATTGGAAATATTGGAAATGAACACTTCAAAATTGCTAATGTACAACTAGTTACGGGACTAAAGTACAATCTTCTATCCATTAGTCAATTATGTGACAATGGATTCAAGGTGATTTTCTATCTTACTCATTGTTCTATTTTAAATAAGGATGGAAAATTAGTACTTACTTGTCCTCGTAGCAAAAATGTGTACACATGTGATATTAGTAAACATAAAAATATATGTCTAATCTCTACTCAAGATGACCCTTGGTTATGGCATCGAAGATTAGGACATGCTAACATGAAGTTGATTAAAAATATATCAACAAATGATCATGTTAGAGGTATACCAAAATTAAACTTTCAAAAAGATCATATTTGTGAAGCTTGTGAGATTGGAAAACAAATACGTACCACTCACAAAGCTAAATTTATGGTATCTACCTCTAGACCTCTCGAGCTATTACATATGGACTTAGTTGGTCCGGTTCCGGTCCAAAGTCTCGGAGGATGTTCTTATACTTTGGTAGTTGTTGATGATTATTCACGCTTCACTTGGACAAAATTTCTTAAATCAAAAAGTGATGCATTTGAATCATTCTCTTCTCTATGTAAGAAGATTCAAAATCAACAAAATAATACCATTGTGTATATAAGAACTGATCATGGCAAAGAATTTGAAAATTCTAGTTTTACTATTTTTTGTGAGGAAAACGGAATCACTCACAACTTTTCTGCCCCATATACTCCTCAATCAAATGGAGTGGTAGAAAGGAAAAATAGAACTTTGCAAGAAATGGCAAGCACTATGCTAAATGAATATCGGCGACCAAAATATTTTTGGGCCGAAGCTATGTCAACTGCTTGTCATATTCTAAATAGAGTCTTATTAAGACCAATAACTCAAAAGACTCCATACGAGCTTTATTATGGAAAAACTCCTAAATTGAGTTATTTTAGAGTATTCGGTAGTAAATGCTTTATCTTAAACTCTAAAGATTATCTTACAAAGTTTGATCCTAAATCAAGTGAAGGAATATTCCTTGGTTATTCAAACAATAGTAAAGCATACCGAGTATTTAATCTTAAAACTCTTGTGGTGGAAGAATCAATGAATGTTGCTTTTGATGAATCAAAACCACCCTCGAAGTATATTGATCTTGTTGATAAAGAAGATGGTCAACAAGACAATGTTGAAAATGTTATTCGACAATTCGAAAATATGGATATGGGTATTTCCCCTCCTAATAATCCATTAGAATTGTTAGAAACCGAAGACGAACTACCTAAAGAAGTCCCTATTATTCGAAGTCATCCTTTGGATAATGTCTTAGGGGACTTAACGAAAGGAGTTCAAACTCGGTCACAAGTTCAAAATGTTGTGAATCATCTAAGTTTTCTTTCACAAATTGAACCTAAAACTGCTAAAGAAGCTTTGCTTGACGAGGATTGGATATCCGCAATGCAAGATGAATTAACACAATTCACTCGCAGCAAAGTTTGGGAACTCGTTCCACAACCCGAAAATACTTCCATAATTGGAACAAAATGGGTGTTTAGAAATAAAATTGATGAAAATGGAACGGTAGTTCGAAATAAAGCAAGATTAGTTGCTCAAGGATACACTCAAATGGAAGGAATAGATTTTGATGAAACTTATGCACCGGTAGCTCGAATTGAATCAATTCGTATGCTATTGGCTTTCGCGTGTCATAAAGATTTCAAGGTGTATCAAATGGATGTTAAATCCACTTTCTTAAACGGGATATTGGAAGAAGAAGTTTATGTTAAACAACCTCCCGGTTTTGAAGATGCTACTAAACCCGAATATGTGTATAAGCTATATAAAGCTTTATACGGGTTAAAACAAGCTCCAAGAGCTTGGTACGAAAGGCTAAGTAAATTCCTCTTAGAAAATAATTTCAAGATGGGAACGGCCGATAAAACATTATTTACGAGACAAGAAAAAGATGATATATTACTTGTCCAAATATACGTAGATGACATTATTTTTGGATCAACAAATAATGACCTATGTAAAGAATTCTCTGAAAAAATGAGTAAGGAATTCGAAATGAGTATGATGGGTGAGTTAAATTTCTTTTTGGGTTTGCAAATTAGGCAATCCGATGAAGGCATTCATATATCGCAATCGAAGTATTGCAAAGAAATGCTAAAGAAATTTGACATGGAAAATACAAAACCCGTATCTACTCCTATGTCTACTTCCGATAAATTAACGGAAGATCCTAAAGGGATTCCAGTTGACACTAAGAAATATCGTGGTATAATAGGTAGTTTATTATATATTACCGCTAGTAGACCCGATATACAATATAGTGTTTGTAAATGTGCACGTTTTCAAGCGGCACCAAAGGAATCTCATTTATCCGCTGTCAAACGGATATTGCGATATTTAAAAGGCACAATAAATCTTGGCCTTTGGTATCCAAAAGGTGTACCATTTAATCTAGTATGCTTTTCTGATTCAGATTATGCCGGACATTTAGTCGACAGAAAAAGCACTAGTGGTACATGTCAATTTCTGGGTGGATGTTTAGTTTCATGGTTTTCGAAGAAACAAAACTCCGTATCTATATCCACTACAGAAGCTGAATATATAGCCGCCGCAAAATGTTGTGCCCAAATATTATGGATGAAACAAACATTGGCGGACTATAATGTTAAATTCGATGTTATATCTATTTGGTGTGATAACACGAGTGCTATTGATTTAAGCAAAAATCCTGTGTTACACTCAAGATCTAAACACATAGATATACGTCATCATTTCTTACGTGATCATGTCAATAAAGGCGACATAAAAATATCTCATATAGAAACTGAGAATAATATCGCAGACATTTTCACTAAACCATTAAGTTCCGAACGATTCGCTAAACTCCGATTGGATTTAGGAATGTTGGAATATTCTAAGTAATTATTCTTGGCTTATAAATAAATCTTTAGAATATTTATCATGTATATTAGTCATCTTACGTGTAAGGAGTATTGTCAACCAAATTTTAAGTATACTCTGAAAATTCAGATTTGTCAATAATTAATTTATTGATCGGATTTTCATGAGTCAAAATTTAAAATTGGAATCATTGACGGTATTACTTGGGCGAGCGAATATTTTTGGATATCCGAAAATATTTCTAAGATACTAAATATATGGCATTTGTTCTAAATGTATATAAGAGTATACTTGCCAAATAATTACTTATTTAACAATAACAAATTGTTAAATGACTAAAAATCCATTCAAAAATTTATGGATTATATTTATTTACCTAAACTAAAGGGTAAAATATTATTAATATTATTATATCTCCAATAAGTCATTTAGAGATATTACCCACTAAAATAAATTTTATTTATATAAATTGGGTAAATTATTTCGATGGAGAAGTATATTATATTATTATTACAGATAAAATTTATTTATGAAAAATTATTTTTATCTATTTTTACAAAAATTATTTTGGGCTTACTAAATCAAAAACAATTCAAAAATTATTTTAAAAAATCAGATTTTACATTCAAAATTCGGTCAAACCCGACCCATCTACATTGACCCAATCCAGTTTTAAAACTTTTGATCTGATCCGTTGATTAAAACCCTCAAACAAATCACAGCCATTTATTACTAAAATACATATACGGATTAATCAGTTTTTATCACAAAACTCTCGCCTTCTTACTGTAGCTCTCCGAACTCTCTCGATTTCTCTTTCGATTTTCCGGCGACTCATGGCGATTTCTTACCGATTTTCTCCAAATCTTTATAAATACTACACTAAATCGAGTTTATGCACTTCGTCTTTGCCTAAAACTCGTTTGTTCTTGATGGGTTGGGTAATATCAAACGATATTCGACTGAGAATCTCGCCGGCGTCTCAATCGACGGCGAGTCTAGGTCGTTTCTCGACATTTTGTGGCTGAACAGAGCTCTCACACTGTGTCTCTTTGATTTTAATCGAAATCCCTAAATTTCAGAGCTCGATCTTTCAAAATCCTAACTAGTTCTGTCGAGAATATTGCAGGTACATGGTCGCGATGGTCCAATCGGAACTGGGGTAAGTTGAATCGAGGCTGGAATCGATGTGCGGAGCATCAAAAACCAAAACCCTGATTAGGGTTCATGAAGACAGAGTCGAGCGCCGCGAATTAGTGGAAACAGAGGCTCAAAGTCAGCTGCTCGAAGCTATTTGAAGCTGTTTGAGGCGAGTTTGAAGGCCTGAGCTCGATTAAATCGCAGTCGATTTAACGAGACAAAGACTTCAACATCTCCATCTAAACTGCATTCAGCGAAAAAGGTAAGGATCCAAGCTTGTACGAAGCGCTTGGACAAGGTGAGGGGTTCTAGACGGATGTGCCTCCAGCTTTTGTAGATTAGAACACTGATATATGTATATTCACACTCACATAGTTTGGACCGTTGTTGGAATTGGTTGGATTTCTGAGATTTTTAAAGTAATGTATGCTGATATATGGCTGTTGTTGATGATTCATTGACTGCATGATAAGATTCTGATATTTGTGTGAACTTTTTGAGGTGAAAATTGTGATTTCAGGTCTATTTGCTTTGACTTGGTGCTCTGAGATTTTATGGTAGTATGGTTTGAATGTGTGAAATTTGATATGTGCTTGAATATCATTGACTGCATGGATACCAAGTGAAATATGCTGAATATATGTGAATCCTGTTGAAATTTGACTTACAATGCCTAAACTAGATCACTTGGTGTTTGTTGTGGTAAATTCGATATTTACTGTCTGATATATCTGCTGAGATTCATGAAAAATTCTGTGTTGGTGTTTCTTTTGATGATCTAAACTTAAAATTGATGATTTCTAGACAGATTGATGATTTTGTGCTTAAATAAACGCCTGAAAATTGAAATATGCTGATCCTGAGTATTTGAGCCTTTCCAAATCATTAAATGTATAATTTGGGCTGTTGTGGTGAAAATTGGCATATTCATGATACTTGGTAATTTTGTTTGGTTAAGTAGTATTGTGACTTAAATATATCTATATCACATGTGAAATTCATGCTTTCTGGGCTTGTGTAAATTATTTTGAGTGAAAATACATATTCTTATGATAATTTGGGCTAATTATGATATTTTACTGATATGAAAGACTGATTAGATCTGTTTCTGTGAATTGATTTTACGTATATAGGCGTAATATGCATAATTTGTGATATGCTTGAATGATTGCTGATTTATATGAAAATAAGTGAGTTTTGTATGATTTTGATGATTTCGTGTTGTAATCTATGACAACTGGCATATGCATGTGTGATTAAATGGACTAAGGTATGTGAGATTATGCTTTAACATGTCTAAATTTGACCACTTGGTTGTTGCTGATGAGGAACTAACCTCAATATGCCTAAAATATTTTTATAAATCCTGTTCTCTATGCTTAAATGACTATTTGATACTTGTAAACAGAAATTTGTATTGATTCTAGGTAAATGTGAGTATGTTAATATATGGTTTGGGCTGTTTTATGTAAAAAAAAATTAGTGTATGATCTGCTATAATAAACAACGGTTAAATGAATTAATTATATGTTTTTTGATTGAGTGGCTTTAACATGAGAATAAGACAGATTTTTTACATAAATATGAACTTGATTTATATCTTAAACATGGAATAATTTGATGTATGAGCTTGATTTATATCTTAACATGACTCTGTTCTGTGTGATTAATCTAAGAATGCAATAAATTGAATGTCTAGTGATATATATGACAGATATGAGAATGGAAATCTGGCTGATCATCTTGCTTTATGAATTAATTTATTAAGATAAAATGGATTTATCAACTAGTCTGCATGCTTGAGAATGGTATATGAAATTCTCACTAATTGAAAATGCCATGATTATATGACTGACTACATGAACTTGACAATTATGGTATAGATTAATCTATGTATGCTTAATTGTAAAATTGCAGAAAAATACTTCTATATGATCTGCTTCACCTATTAAATGCCATAACTGCATAACTTGCTAAACTGAAATGTATTATGTGAAATGCCATGAGTTAGTTGGTAAAATTGCATGCTTTGCTTGATATGAAATTAATTGCTATATGCTGCATGGTCTGATTATTGTATATTTTTGCCAACATGATGTATAAACTGATAAATTGGCAAATATATATAATTTGAAGATGAGTATGTGTTCTGTGCTAGCCATGCCATTATATCTACATGCAACTGTTTAAGATTTAAATGCAACTTGGATGTATATCTGCTACCACTGCTGTGAACTAGTATCTTCTCTGACTTATCTTATGAGCATACCAGTAACTGTGGAATTGTACTCATTAACTGACATATGTGCTCTGTACTTGCTTGTGTAATTCAAATTGTATGAGTAGATATGATATGTACTTGAGTGGAAGAAATAAATAGATGAACAGGACTATAGTGTTAATGATTTGTATGCTTACTGTGTAACTATTTAAATGTGTGCATATCTACATGAGCTATCTGATTACTTGTATGGAATGTGTAATTGAGTATAATTGAGTTTGTCCCAAGTAGAAAAGCCAAAATATCATCCTTCTAAGCTTTTTTCAAGATCAGTAGTTGTCTCCCTATCTTGAACTTTGAAAATTATATTTTTATATATAGAAAAAGGGAGAATGATTGTCTTTCAAAAACTATTCACTGCAAAAGTTGATTTGATGGGGTCCACTTGTCATAAACTTTTAAGAAACCACTTGCATGTACTTTTTCTTTTATGTGCTTGTTTGTATATGCACAGAAGTACTTGAGTGCCTATTTGTTTATTATTACATCTATAACCTGAGCACTACACATACATATATATGATAATACACATCTTCACATGCACTGGGCCCATAGAATCAACTTGTACTCCTCTGACATTACTCAAACACTTCCACTTCGATTTATTTAACCCTACCAACCCCTGACCTTTACTATATAAGGCCAAACACACACTTGCACATGCACACACTTCCATTTCATCACCTTTACACATCTCTTTCAACTTCACTGATGGAATACAAACACACAGAAGACCCTAACCCTAACCCAAACTACAACCCTAACTTACTAACCCAAATGGAGATGAACCAATTCTTCAATACCCAAACCACACCTTACACAAGCTACAAATACAACCAGGGACGAAGCCAGCAAACATATGTAAGGGGGGCCAAAAAAAATTCTTCAATACAGTAAAATTTTTCATCAACACTGTAAAATAAATACAAAAATACTAGTAAAAAAAATTATAGTAGAGCTTTGCGTTCTTTTAAATCATGAAATCAAATTTATAATTATGTCAACAAAAATATTTAGCTATTTCTCTTTAAATATATTTAAGTATAAAATATTCAGGAAACTCATCATAATAACCTTAAATTATACATGAATCTTTAATTAGCAAGTAACAAACATTAAATGAAATTGTATTTTGACAATATCTCAAAAACTAAATATTATGTTTATTATACTTACAAAAAAAATATTATGCTTATTTAGAAGATGACAAGTTATAACTTAAATAAATAAAAAATATTACCTGGATGATGAAATTTAAATTGAAAATGAGTAGATCAGTATTAATATTAAATAATAAATAATAAATTGATAATGCACGAGTACTAATTCTATTTAATGAAAATGAAGAAGTGATGTGAGGTATAAGTTTCTGGGATAAGACCTCCACCAAAGATTCTTATTTATAAAGAAGAACCATATTGACATTTATATTTATCACATATCACATTTTACGATCTTTTTTTTAAAAATAGTATAATTGTATATATATATATATATATATATATATCCATATTTTTGTTTTTTTATTCTTAATTTGGTCTAATACAATAAATTAGAAAAATCTAAGAATTAAAATTTTATTTTACAATGTTAAATATTTCTAAGAAGCGAACAAATATTTTTTGAGGGGGGCCAAATTTTTATATTTATATAAATATATAGATAAAATGCAATTTTTTCAAAAATATATAATACAAATTATAATACCATGGAAACCCTAGGGGGCCATGGCCCCTTCTGGCCCCTATGTAGCTTCGTCCCTGAATACAACACTGCCTCATCATCTCATAACAAGAAACACAAATCAAACAACCAACATGAAACCTACACAGGAAACCCTTTCCTAAGAAACCCTAACCCTAACCCTAAAACAAACCAACTCTCCTTTGCTAGACCTTTTGACCTCAATCAAAAATTACCATACCCTCACTCCTCATCTCAAATCCTATCTCATAAGAAGAAAGCCTTCTCCCCTGGACCTAAACTTGTTAACTTGTCCAACATAGGAAAAGTAAGGAAGATGCTCATGGCTTGTCAACCTGGCATGATGGTATCTGTTCCCAAACAAGGCCCTGTTCATAGCCTGATCTTAAAAGCTAAGTGGGATAATCTTATTTTCTATAGGGGTCAAAATTTTCACACTCATATTATGGGAGAATTCTATGGAAATATGATCACTACTACTAATCATAGAGGCTTATTTGAGATAGATACTTTGGTTCACGATAAGCACGTGCATGTTGATGTGAATGTCTTGTGTAAGGCTCTAAAAATTGATCCTAACTTATTTACACAGCCTTGCATTAATGTGTATGATGCATTTAAGTTTGACAAAGATGAGTTTGAAAAATATATCAAGCTATTCTGTGGGTCTGAAGTTCCAACTGGCTTGTGTGTTGAAAACTGTGGTATTAGTTTTGCTCATCTCTTGCCTGTTTATCAACAACTTGCTTTTATCCTTAGAGCCAATATCTTACCCAAACCTTTTATGGATAAGTATCTTGACTTTGTTGACATGAAAGTTATGTTTCAAATGATCACTAATTCAGTTGAGTTCAACATCATTTATGTGATCATTTTACACATGTTTTTAGCTTACCAACTTGACTTTATGCCATTTGGATTGCTTCTCACTGCTATATTTGACATGTATCACATTCCTATGCCTAGAAACATTGTAAAAAGGGCTGAATTCTGCTATGTGGAGGATCTTGTAACCCCCCAAGTACCCCTAAGTGAAATCAAACCTTATAAGTTCTCCTCCTTAGAAAAAGCAAGGGTGGATGCCTCTCACAACCCTGATAAGGAAAATGAGATATTAAGGAAAATTATCAATGACTTGGATGTTAAAATCAATGATAATAATACCAAAATTAGGGGATTGGAAGATGAGAACATAGAAATCAACTCTAGGCTTGCTGTGATTGAATCTAAGTTAGGAATGCCTAAAGAAGAATGTGTGTCTGAACCAAATGAAAAAAGTGTTGGCTTGAATGAAGATGTTGATGAGAAAAAGAATGTTGCTATGGTTGCTACTGCTGATCTTGAAAATCTGCCTGGTTTGACTGATTTTGATCCCAGTGTGGGATTTGTTGCTACTATTGAGAAAATTATTAATGAGTGATACTCTGAAATGGTGGAATGAAGCTTTTGTGGTCCTGACGGTTTGCAGAGTCTTGTCACTCAACTGACTGACTCACATAGCTTCCTTGTTCTCTCTCATCACTTGGGACGAACTTTGACTTTGGTCAAAGTTTGCTTCTCAAGAGTGCATTGTCTTCACTTGTGATGATACTTAGAGAATTTTCTAAGTGAGGAAGAGCTGTTGACTTCGGTCAAATGTTGTTCCTCACATAGTAAAAGCTTTCCTTGTTATCACTCCTTTGACTGAGATTGACTTGAGTTTGCTCCATCCATATATTTATATTATATTATATTCATAATATTATATAAATATATGTATAAATAAAGATATATATATAAATGTATATAAATAATATTTATATAAACATATAGTAATATATATATACATATATTTAAATATATTCTCATATATTTAAATATATATAATATACATAAAATTATATGTAAATATAAATATAAATATATATAGGGATATATATATAATTACTTATAGATATAAATATATACATATTTATGCACATAATATAATATATATATATACACTTAAATATATAAATGTTTATGTAAAATATAAATATATATACTATATACATATATATTTATTTAAATATATATACATATAAATATACATATACATATGTTTAAAAACATATATACATATATATTATATATATTATATTTAATTAAATATACATATATACATATATAATTATATTTGTACATATACAAATATATAAGTGCACACATATATAAAATGTCACTTCCTGATATGGCTTTCTGTGGAAGCTTTGACATATGGCATTTGAGCAGTAAGCTTTGGCATAGCTGGCATTTGACTTGGCTTGGCTTGGCTTTGGAACAAATGACTTGATATGACTGGATCAATTCTTCGATCGATAAATACTTTGCAAAGCTCCGTACGTGCTGACGCTTAGTGCACTGGTCTGGTTCACAAGCGACTAACACTGAAGTTAAACATTGTACCTTCTTTGTCAGCAAACATTGATCAGTCGGTTCCGGGTTAGTTTATGCTTCAGTTTGTTGATTATAAATAACCAACCAAGATATATAGAAATATCTTGCTTCAGGGGTTGCTTTGAAATCTTTCGAGTACTTGGACAACATCTTCATTGCTTCCACAATCTTGAATACTTCAATCTTTATTCTTCACTGAGGCATGAACATATTAATGAACTTCTTCCAGTGAACTTATTCCTTCAAGACTGTAGATGACTTCTTCAACCTTTGTCTTCGTATCTTCCGATTCCGGTGCAGGCGTAGTGTTATTTACTTGTCCTGTTCTATTGTTGAGTTATCATCCCTATGTAACAGATAGGGTTGTCTTTACATTTAGACTTACAATCTCCCCCTATTTGTTTGTTAATCATAACAAGCAAATCCTCTGGAGAATAACTCAACTAACACTAGAAAAAGTAAAGTCCTAGACTAGTAAATAATGCTACAAAGTTTCTGGATCATATAATACATTTCCAGATTTCATGAATAGAAATAACAAATGTGCATATCACTTTTATTTCTCTGGTTCTTGCTTACCTGCCAGATAATCCTCATAGTCTGTCTTGAAGAGAATTCAAAACATTCCATTATGCAAAGAACAATCAGCAGCTTCATTGAATTCTTCAGTGGTAATGAATGAGTTCATGTCTACCACTTACTGAAGAATAAATGTATCACCTTATACTTCTCCTCCCGTTACCTTGATCAGGTTCCCCTTAGTGATATGTAGTTTTCTCCCCTTAGATGAAAGATCAATCCTCCTCCTTAGTTGAAAGAAAAATCTCCCCCTAAGTAGTACACAGCTAAAGAGTAGTTTAATCCCCCTTAGTTGTAGACAGCTAAAGAAAGCTAACTTACTTTTTCTTCCCCCTTTCATATATTCTCCCCCTTTCATATATTCTCCCCCTTAGTTGTGGAATCCTCCGAGGATATGTGGTATCAAATAGGTCAAGGAACGTGTACAATACTTCCTGTACCAAAAGATAATCTCCCCATAGAGAACTAAACAACACTAAAGCTGGGGTCGAAGAAAGAGTTCAGAAGAAGGGTTTACTTTAATTGGGTTGGTCCCTATACTGAAAGAATAGGTTCCAAACGGAAAAGTAATGAGTAAAATCTGACAACCGTGTCCCTTTGGTGTTACCAAATGATAAAGCTTCCCGATATTGTTAGGTCGCAATACCAATTGTTAGATCCCTGTTAAGGTTTCGATAACTTCTTCAACATGGCTCCAACGGCAGTCAGTCGAACATTTCAGTGAAAGTATCCACTTTGCCTTTAGGTATAAATTTGGTAATCAGTGGTTATCTCACTAAACGTTCTGCAGGTGTATCACTCGACACTCAAATTTCTCTCGGTTTTTGGGTAAGGGTGTCACTCACGAGTTCTGTAAGTGTATCCCTCCACACAAATACTGAGCTTCCAAAATGCTGAGTACCTGCAAGAAAATCACCTTAGCCACCCTTAAAGGGGGTCACCGGTGGTGCAATGGGAGTTCGTAATTCCCAGTCCTTGTAGACTCATCAGATAAATCCGAATCATGGTCCACAAGTTGCCAACCACTAAGTGGCTTATCCAATTAAGGATCCAGAGTTGTTTTCTCTGGGAGGTTAGACAAAGGCTTAATTATGGCAAAGGCCTAAGTCCTCTTCAATGTCTGTGAAGACACTTGATTCAAGAGAATCATCAACCATAAGTTCACAACGTGAAATGGAATGAACCGTAGTTGCTTCCGTCAATTCTTTCAACAACTTGTGAGCTTTCAATACCAATGATTATTATATGTACCTCACAAGTGTTTCACGCTTCTCAATTTCCTATGTGTTTGCACTCACTCATGCTCACATATTTATCATTCTATCATCTCATCGTTTCTTCTCAGAATCTCACCAAGTGTTTAACTCTCAGTGTTTGGCTCACAATGTTTCTCTCAGCACTCAAAGTATGGTCTTCTGTACCTGCATGAGAAAATCACCATAGCCCCTTCAAGAGAGGTCACTGGCGGTGCAATGGGGTTTCGTAAATCCCCGATCCTCAACTGACTCATCAATAAATGGACTCATAGTCAGAGAATTGCCGATCTCCTATAAATAGGAAATCCATTCCGATTGGATCCAGATCTGTTCTTATCTGGGGAGGGAGACGAGAATCCTGAAGATTTGGCAATTGAGATCCTCGTTTCCTCCTTACACCTGTAAAGGCATCAACCATCTTATTTACCGTAAAATGGTAAATGAAGAAGTTGCTTCTGGAACAAAACCTTTAACCTTACTGTGCACTCTCTTGTATTGTGTCCATAAGATTTTTGTTTAGGCTCTTCATCAGAGTGATTACTGATGATGTGCTTGACTCAATACAAGATGCTCTGGCTGACGAGCGAATTTCAATGGACTCATCCTGTTGAGAGAATGATTCCAGAGACTGTTTTATTGCCTTTTCAGCTCTATATTCTTTTGAGAGAATACAGATGAGCAACAGTTACCTCAAGTTCAAAAACACCTTTTCTCCTTGAGAGGTAGAGCTGTGGGTACACTATCCCTCACATCCTTATTTGCTGTAACGAGTACAGTTTCTCCCTCATTGACTTTTTGTTTGAAAAGTTCCTTATTACTCCAGGGGAAAAGTTGGGATGTGTTCTGAATTTGGTTTTATAGTCTGGGATAAAGATTGTTGGTTTTCAACCTTATGACTATCTAGGAAAGCCAAGAGGCTGATTAAGTTCCGAAGAACAGAAGGAGATATAAATGCATTTTAGAAAATCTATGATTTTGAATGAGAGCAATTGCATTTAATCTTTTGAGGAAAAATGAATCAGTTGCGATTGTAAAAATGATTTTCATAAAGAATGACAATCACAACCGATGAAAGAATCAAAGTTTTCCATTAAAAACTGGTTTGAGTACGAGAGTCTGAATCTATGCATAAAAGGTTTAAATGAACTTGTCTTTGAAAAAGACACAGACTCATGTTTCTCACTACAATTTTAAAAAGGAAACAAGAAAATTTATGCGCTACAGTGTATAAAGCACTCGCCACACTAATTAGTGAAAAGGCCTCATACTAGCACATCGTCAAAACAGACGCTGCAAGTGACAAAGATCACCAAGTACACAAATACAAGATAATCAATATCTCGTCTTATGACGCTACATGTATAGATGCAAAATATTCTAAGAAGTATTTATGAAATAGAGTAGTTTATACCAATTGTTGAAATCAATTGATAAGAAAATTTCTTTGAAGAAACTCACCACTCCAGAACATAAATATGAGACAGAATAAAGATTATGTTGTCTCCCTTGTACTCAGAATATTAAACACCTAAAATATATTAGCACCAGTGGTTTTAACAAATATGCAACAATATTTCACCAGTGCCAATACATCACAATCAATTCACATATAAAACATCAATAAAGCATCAGAAATAGATACCAATTAAATATTTCAAAAATAAATTAATCATGCTTCTATTATTCTATCAAAGTCAATCATGAAACAAATAAGCATATAATTGTCATGGATCACAATTTAACTAAGATAAAATAATAATTACCTACGCAATATCATATAATTATCAGATCATCATATAACAACTAAAATCATGACAATCATACAAAGATATACGCAAGCCCGAGGGAAAGTTGAAGAAAAGTTCACAAGTCCTATACATGTAAGCATTGAGTACAAGTAAACTCACACAACTCCTCGCAGAAAATATTAACAATTAATATTAGTGATCTACATATAAGCATGCAAAGCATCACTAACACTAAAAGTATCACAACTATATGCAGTTAGACATGAAATAAAGTATCAATTAATAAATCATCAAATATCCAACACAAATAGTTATGCTTCAAGTATATACACTAATATAAATGGATTCAGCCTAGAAAGAATCTAAGTAACTCCAAAAATACTAGTATATCATGACTAAATTCTAACTAGATTCTAACCACATACCAATTACTGATACAAGTCACAAGTCTAGAACCAAATAAGTCATGCTTCAGATTTTATACCTATAAAAATGAATGCAACCTAGAAAATAATCCTAAGTATGTTCACAAATACAGATATATCACAACTTGATTATGACAAAGTTCTCTACTAGATACCAATTGTTAAAGAGGTATAGATCAAGAAAGATAACATAATTAAGTCATGATTCATGTCATCTCTAATCATTTAAATCATGAACAAATAAGTCACTTAATTGTCATGCAACACAATTTAAATAATTTGAAATAACAAATACTCATGCTAAAACATGTAATCACCATCTAAGCATGCAAATCAATAAACATGGCAATCATATATAATAGCAAAAAGCACGAGGTACTGGATTTTAAATAAATTCACAAGTCCTATGTATAGACAATTTAATACTTATGAATTCATTTAAGAAATACGATAGACATGCTCATGAAAGAAGTAATACCTTATAGAAAATATAGTATGTGATCTACTTGCAGTTAAGTAAAGTGATAAGTTGAATACCTCTGAGACTTGACATTTCAGTTGATGTACCTTTTATTGTACTGATCAAGTTCAGTGGTTGTTGGTTTAAGTCTTGGCAGGTCTATAATCTTCCAAAATGCGCATATTCAAAAGATTCCTGACTTCCTTTTATTGCCATCACTCTTTAGGCTAACTAGTAGACCATAAAGAATTGCAACTTTCCAACAAACTCATCATATCACTAATCTGCATTCACTTAGCAATTATCTTGCACAAGTGACATTAGTCCACATATAATATAATCATGGTATCACAGCACATATAGTCGTATTGTGTGTGCCTTATATCATGAGAGGTAATAATTTGGATACCAAATATGACTCTAGCAAACAGATATTAAAATAATATGCTAGTCAGAAGTCATACCATGTCCGTGACGATCATCAGGTGTTAGACAGCAACTCATAGAGAGCTGGTGAAGAAAGAGAATACAAATTCCGTTGGATCTGCAACTGCAAAGTCCTTGAAATGTTGCATGAAGCTTCATCTTCTAGCTCACTGCATTATCCTGAACCCGAGTCTCGTCAATGGGTGCTTTAGTTCAATCATGAAGGTCGTTGAGTCCCCTAAGATGTAGAGTTCTGAACTTGAAGATTCCATTTCCATCATCTTCATAACCTTCTCTTTTGTAGTAACCCTAAGCAACCAAATTGGCTTGTCCCTCGTAACAGAGCCAAAAACATCCAGTTGGAATCTAAATACCCGACAAGTACTAAGTAATGAATTGTCTTTAGGTCAGGGTATCAGAATCCGCACAATCTGCTTTCAAACTAATTGAGATCATCTTGTTGTGCAATCACTCAATCTGGATCCCTTTAAGAGCTTCTGAATCTTCCTCAAGTTTCACTTCAGATTGAAACCCAAAGAAACAACATCCTTTCACAATAGCTCTCCCAATCTTCACTTCACCATTAGGAACATTTAAGAACTAGAGCCCGGGAATGATATAGACTCAAACCCTTTGTCTAAGCGGATACGTTCTTGATATCTCCTGTTCATCTTCAATGTGGTGTTGAGTTTGACTAGTGGATCCACCAAATGCTCCCCCTAAGCTGTTGCTGGGATCTCCTTAATAATCCTTATCCTTGCAAAGAGATTCTGCTTGGATCTGAATCATTATAATACCAATGATATCACCTTTAACAGCTTGGAGCAAAGTGTCGTTCAATGTCCTGTCCGGACTTACAATCACCTTCTGTTGATTAATCACAATCACCCTGTAGACTGTAGACTCCATTGAGTAGCCGAGGAAAATATGCTTTGAGCTTCAAATGCAAGACTTGCAAAGAGGCATTTTCCTCCAAACACATACCAAGAGTTAGTGTTTGCTTCTGATTGGCCACTGCCAAGAATGGTTTCTTTCTGGATTTATTAATGATCAGGGTTCATCTTGATCAACCTTCATATGTGACGTCTTGTACTTTGAACACATACGAACAACACGAAAGAATCTAGAGTAGTCAATGATCATCGCAAAAAGATATCTAGCTTTATTTGTAGACATGACATTAGCTGATCCGTAGAAATCCATACGTATCATCTGAAGCAGCTCAGTAATGTTAATCATATCTTTGCTTCTGTGCAATGTTCCTTCGACTTCCCTATTGACATACCTCATGAGCTTCATCCATATTGACTTCCAAATGAGGTAGTCCTCTCACCAATTCTCTTCTTACGAATAGAAAGAGCTCCTTGTTTTGACATACAAGTGCGAGAGCTTTAGATGCCATAGCTAACACTTATCAAATGAAGTTTCACTATCGAAACAGCTCACTCCATCTTCAGTTGAAGTTCCATCTTAGCTATGAGCAAAATTCACATCCTTCCTGATTTAAGATAAAACAATATTCCATGAACTGACATACTGTCATTTGTTAGAGAACAGTCTGATACTAGGAATTTGTGTGCTTTGACTCTTCCAAGAAAGATATGCTTCCATGATGACATTCCAGGAAAACAGGCATGTCCCGCAAGAGAATCTTTGTTGTCATCTTTCAAAGATTATTGACGGAACTGCTCACATGATCACATTTGCTAACAGGGTACTTTTGGTGAATATATGATTTCAGCTACTCAGCAAACAGAGTGCACCAAAAATCATATGGAACATATGTAACCTGCAATCACAAATGGAAAGAGTTCTATGGTCCCCAATCATAACTGGGTCCGGATGGATTAGAGATTTTTCTTTAACAATGGTAACAACAAAAGCAACCTTAACATGCTAATTCTTATCTAGACATTGCCCTAATGTGATTCTCAAACATGCTTTTCTAAAATCAATGCAAGTACAAAGACATGCATTCATGACATGAAAATAAGCAGACATGATGTTGAATACACATGGCAAACAATCAAAGATAAGACTAGAGCAAGACATGCAGTTATGCAATTCAGAAGATTCGGTACTCTCTACTTAAACCAATTAACACAAGTGCAACAGGTAGCAAGTAGAATTACAGATATTCAATAATCTTCTAAGAGCATAAGGATCATGGACAGATAATCACATCATCAATTCATATTAATCCCAATCTGTTGTTATATGGCATTATATTATCTCTATTACCTAAGTCAGTTTTATATCTAACATGAAGTTCTAAAAGTTCTACTGACACAAGGTAGACATTCCATCATAGAACAAATAAATTCCTTAACAAACAATTCCGATAAATAAGCAAATCTAATTGTACTAGGGAATCTAAAAGTAAATGTTTTAACAAAGTTATACATGCTAGGATCATAACCCCTAAAACTAAGAGTTGTGTTCCAAAGGAAAGCTTCTAATCTCACCATTGCTAATAATCAAATCCTAAATATTCATACACATGTTAAGAATCTGCTAAAGACACATGCACAAGATTATCATCAATCCTAGTTACCAGAACAGTCATCTAGCATACTAGTTTAACATTATCAATTGTGATGCTATCATGCTTGTGCTTGTGTGTTAAACAGTTCTACTCAGAGATTTATAACATGCTTTGAATATAAAGAAATAATTATTGCATAGTTAGAAAGAATTCGTACTTGAGAAGTGCGAGGTGAGTCATCTTCAGAGAATGCTAGGATAGCCAGATAACCATAATCATCCTTCTCATCAGCAATTGATCCATCTCACACCTTTCCTAAAATAGCATAAGAACTTGTTGTGATGCTTCTTTCAAAACATCCACTTGAATTTCATACAAGCCCTATCATCCTTGTTTGTCGAGGCTTCAATATGTATAGCAACCTTCTTTTGCTAAAGATACCAAAAATATTGTGTGCGCTGACCAACTCAGTTTTCAAACAACCTGTCGAACTAAACCCCGAAGAGTCACCACTTAAAACCAATGGATTCCGTCTGAATCTGACATGACTAAAACTTCTCAGACAGTGTTATGCTAATCCTTGAAGTTCTTTCCTCACATTCTTCAAAAGTGTTAACTTTCGTCGACTTGAGCTTCCTCAAATTCAGCAGTTACAAACTCTTCTGTTCAATTCTAAGGTTCTGACATAAATGCACGAAACTGATTTGGTGCGGTAGTAACTCGATAATTATATCCTTAAACCTCCACAGTTCTCTGTCTTTGATTCAGCTGATTCCACATAGATTTAGCATTGGTACAATTCACTGAGTAATTGTATATCCCTGAATCACTGAGTTAGATTGAAATCCCTTGAAGATTCGTCCGAAAAGACTTCTCTTTTCCTACTACCAGTGGTGCCATTCAAAGTTGACATTCCGAGCCCTGGAAAGATGCTTCATTGCAGATGTAGCAAATTCCCATCCTGATCTGGTGATCTGATAATCAAGTCGGAGTAATTTCTCAGATCAAGGCCTGAAGTGCCTTCTTCAAAATCCACTTTTAGCAGTACCAAATTAGTCTTCAATAGAATCTTCTTCGAATCACAATCAGCTTTGTCGAACATAGAAAACTGCTTCTAATAATCCTTTGAGAAATCAATTGGATTGGGTCATCAATGTACTTCAATTACCGGTTCTGAGAATCTGGTATTTGAAAGCCCGGTGTTTGTCTTGTAATCTGTCATCCTGATCTGTCTCAACTAAATGTCAATTTGATTTGTCTTGGAGTAGAATAATCAAAAAGGTTACGGGACACTTGATTATTTAAACTAAGTTTAAATTATAAAGAAAATAAATTTAAAAATAAGTTTTAAAAGATGAAAGAAAATAAAGTATAAAATAAACTTAGTTAAATCTATAAAGTAAATTTAATTATATTTAAAAAATAAATTCAAATAAATTCATAATAAACTGAATAAGTTTAGAATAAATTTATTTCAAATTCATTTAGTAAATATATTAAAATTTATTAAATAAATTTAATTTTTGAAAATATTCAAGTGTCTCGTCTCCAATTAAATCATAGCTTCCAGAACAAATTAAATTGAACCGTTGAACTTGAACTTATATCCATAATCAGTTAAAACCTCTTAATTTATATTTTATATTTTAACTTAAATATAAATTATAAACTATAAAATTTAAATAATAAATTTATAAAATTTATGATAAACTTAATAAAGTCTAAGAGTAAACTTTACAAGTCTAAAATAAATTTGAACAAATTTATTAAATGAATTTGATAAGGTTTATAAAATAAATTTAATTAAGTTCATAAAATAAATTCAATTAATTCATAATAAACTCAATTAATAAGTTTAAAATAAATTGAATCAAATTTATAAAATAAACTTATTAAAATTTAAAATATAAATTTATAAGTCTTGGTCCAAAGTTTAGTATCCAACAGATAATTCTTGCTTAGGCCTACGGACAAATTCAGCAACACAAACCGGAAGAACATTTCCCCCTAATCAAATATCAAAAGCTAGGTTCTTGATTTTCCGTACGATAAGGATCCTGATTTGTACATCAATCAACCTCGCTCTGATACCAATTGTTAGGTCCAAAGTATCGTAGAAGGGGGGGTTGAATACGATACTCACTACAATTTAAAATTCTTTCGAATCTTGCGGATAAACAAATTGCAGTTCTGTAATGGGTTTCGTGTTCCGGATATTTATTGGGTCGGTTTCTGAGAAAATGAAAATATTAAACCAACACACAATATTTTCCAAGGTATATCTGTATATTGATAAATACCTCGAAGGGTGCTACAAATCCAAACCCGAAGGTTGGCTACAATGACCACTCCTCTAAATATTACAAGCCCTATCCACTACAAATATTTATGGTACAAAACTAGTCTAGGGTGTGTATATATTTAAGAGAGTTTGTGCATAGCACTTGGCCATCCATCCCGAAGGACGATGTGTAAATTGTGAGAACACAATTCACATATTTATAGGCTTTCATAAACTAACCATGGTTAACGAGTTCGTCCTGGACGACTTGAGTTCGTCCTGGACGAATTAGATTTATAAAAATAAATCTAACTCCAAAACTGTTGAACTTGCGCCAATTGACCAGAGGTGGTCAAACCTTGCGCTAGGAAGTCAAAAGCTGCGCCATAAGGTAGTTCATCCTGTGTATGTGACTTAGAAGTTATTTCACTCATACAAAGTTGCGCTTAAATGAATTGATAGTCAGAGGCGCAACAATTGACCAGAAATGGTCAAATGTTGCGCTTGACTTCACCAAGCACCACTGTTCCAGTATCCATGACTTAGAAACATTTCTCCCAGTTGAACTTGCGCCATGATTTCCATGTATTGTGTGGGTGTGTGGCGCCAACTTTGACTCGGTCAAAGTTTGCGCCTCATTCACTTGGACAAGAGATGCTTCCCTGTGTGGACTTAGAAACTTTCTAAGTAAATACTTCAACTTGTGCTCCATAGTGAAGGTGTTCCCTTGTTCTCTCTCATCTCTTGGGACGAACTTTGACTTTGGTCAAAGTTTGCTCCTCAAGAGTGGGATACTCCATTGTGATGTACTTAGAAAATTTCTAAGTGAGGAAGAGCTGTTGACTTTTGGTCAAATGTTGCTCCTCACATAGCTTCCTTGTTCTCTCTCATCACTTGGGACGAACTTTGACTTTGGTCAAAGTTTGCTCCTCAAGAGTGCATTGTCTTCACTTGTGATGATACTTAGAGAATTTTCTAAGTGAGGAAGAGCTGTTGACTTCGGTCAAATGTTGTTCCTCACATAGTAAAAGCTTTCCTTGTTATCACTCCTTTGACTGAGATTGACTTGAGTTTGCTCCATCCATATATTTATATTATATTATATTCATAATATTATATAAATATATGTATAAATAAAGATATATATATAAATGTATATAAATAATATTTATATAAACATATAGTAATATATATATATACATATATTTAAATATATTCTCATATATTTAAATATATATAATATACATAAAATTATATGTAAATATAAATATAAATATATATAGGGATATATATATAATTACTTATAGATATAAATATATACATATTTATGCACATAATATAATATATATATATACACTTAAATATATAAATGTTTATGTAAAATATAAATATATATACTATATACATATATATTTATTTAAATATATATACATATAAATATACATATACATATGTTTAAAAACATATATACATATATATTATATATATTATATTTAATTAAATATACATATATACATATATAATTATATTTGTACATATACAAATATATAAGTGCACACATATATAAAATGTCACTTCCTGATATGGCTTTCTGTGGAAGCTTTGACATATGGCATTTGAGCAGTAAGCTTTGGCATAGCTGGCATTTGACTTGGCTTGGCTTGGCTTTGGAACAAATGACTTGATATGACTGGATCAATTCTTCGATCGATAAATACTTTGCAAAGCTCCGTACGTGCTGACGCTTAGTGCACTGGTCTGGTTCACAAGCGACTAACACTGAAGTTAAACATTGTACCTTCTTTGTCAGCAAACATTGATCAGTCGGTTCCGGGTTAGTTTATGCTTCAGTTTGTTGATTATAAATAACCAACCAAGATATATAGAAATATCTTGCTTCAGGGGTTGCTTTGAAATCTTTCGAGTACTTGGACAACATCTTCATTGCTTCCACAATCTTGAATACTTCAATCTTTATTCTTCACTGAGGCATGAACATATTAATGAACTTCTTCCAGTGAACTTATTCCTTCAAGACTGTAGATGACTTCTTCAACCTTTGTCTTCGTATCTTCCGATTCCGGTGCAGGCGTAGTGTTATTTACTTGTCCTGTTCTATTGTTGAGTTATCATCCCTATGTAACAGATAGGGTTGTCTTTACATTTAGACTTACATTATATATTGTGGTACTTCTGCAAAAACACATACACACACAAAATTTGTTTTATGCAGATTCAATATTACAAATCAAATTTATCTGTACTTCGATTACCTGTTCTATTCGAAAAGAAATTACAGGAATTATAATCTGAATTTCGAAATAACTAAGCAACTTATTTCGATACAAATGCATCTCGAAATATTTATGCCATTTCGATCTATCAGTTTTTAAATTATTAATTTTATTCGAATAAATTTTTTTCGAATAAACAGAAAATTAATACGAAAATCAATATGACTTTCGAATTTTATAAGTTCAAGAAAATTTTTGAACTCCAAAATTTCTTAACTCTATATCTTCATTTCGAAATCTTCTGAAAGATTCGACTTGCACGGATTGGACTTGGTTGAATTAAAAAAAAAAATCCTCCAAAGTCAAGCTTACATAGCTAGCATATTCAAATAAAAACCAAAAGGAAGAAATGGTCTCTTTTATCATTGAAAAATGGGAAGAGATTAATACCTCCTTAAAATATTATAAAAAAAAGGGGGAACAAATTTTTGTGAAGAGAAAAATATCTCTCTAAAAAATTATATCTCTCAATCATGTCTCTCTATTTCAAGAAAATGGAAAGAGATTGTATTATATCCCTCTACGATTAAGGGGAAGCAATTATTTTTAAGGAAAGAAAAATTAATTTTCCTCTCAACAATTATAAACGAGGAAGTAAAGTTTTTTTTCGAAAAGAGTATAACAATTCTTTTTGGTCTTTTGTCAAACAAAAGGGGAAGAGAAGCTATATAACTTCTTCATAACATTTGGTATCATAACATGTGGTATCTAAATTTAAGTTATATAGCTATCAAAATTTAAAATTTCCCCAAGGCCAAAAATAGACAAAATATATTTTATTCTAACAAATGTTTATTTTTGCAGGGACTATCAAGGATTACTAGTACTTCTAGGATTTTCGTGTGTGAAAAATTTATTTTTCAAAACTCATGCATACACTAAGGGGAAGCACACACTTTTAAATTTAAATTTTGTGTTTGTTCGACAAATACCAAAAAGGGGAAGATTGAAAGGATATCTTCGATAAACAATTATTTATTTATTTGTTTTGGTATTTGTGACAAACATTAAATTTAAATTCATTTAGTAATCCTCCCAATAGGTCATTAATATAATTGATTAATCAAAGGTGGATAGTCATGTTTAGCAAGTATTTCTAAAATACCTTTTTACCAAAATACATTTGTTTTTCAAAAAAAATTTTATTACGCAATAGTCATGAGGAATTTTTATCAATTGCCTCTCTCTTACTATTGTAACATCAAAAATACATGATCAAGGATGAAATATCATCTACATATGATATTCTTTAAATATCTCATGTAACATTATTTTCAAAATATATTTAAGGTAATTTATTCCATATTCAAACAATTTTTTATCTTTCGGAATAAATTATTTTAAATCTTTCAAAAATTATAGATCCTTCATTTTTCTAAGGTTTTATTTTTCTCTAGAAGGATTTATATTCTCCATATTAATATTTATCTCAAAAATATTAATATCAGATTTTATCTTATTTTGGGATATTTTTCTCGGTCTCTCAAATTCATTATTTTTCAAAGAAAAATATTTCCGATACTTAGAAAGCTCTTTCAACTTATCAAAATCATGATTTATCATGAACAATATTTTTATAAGTATTTTGGGATAAAAACATTCGTCAAAGAGTCTACGTGATTTGACTAAAAGACGAACTATATCGGTTTTTCAAATATCGGTATTCGTTAATAAAATCAATTTAAATACTCAAAAAAAATTTCCCATCCTAAAAAGTATTTTATATTTAAGGGAGTATATTTTAAGTATTTAATCAAATCTTAACTTTGGTCAAAAACTCTCGTCTAAATCTCAAAAGAATTTTCGCTCGTTGTTTGGACCCGAAAAACGTTTTAATCATTTTAATTGCAAATAAAATACTTCCACTTGTCCAAATGACTTGAAACTTGAGATTAGCCAGTTATATATTTTTCTTAGTGCATGGTTAAAGTTTCGTAATTTTTCGAGGACTTTCGTTCGGGAGCGTTTTTCTGTCTGTCGTCCCGATCTTCCACCGAACGTTTGACCAAGCTAGAGTTGACCAAAAATTACCAAACTTGGCAGAATACCATTTTTCAATATTCTAAGAATTATCATATTTTTTCCGGAATTTATTGAGCACGTTCGAAATCTCGTAATATTTTGTGTAACGGAATTTAATCGGTTTCTCGAAATGCGTGCCACCTTATCCACAAGCATGGAGCATTGAGATGTGTGCCAATAAATGCAGGTCAACTAGTGTACTTAATGCATTGGCAAGCATGGGGGACAAGAATGACAAGCATGGGCAAGTGGGGCCAATATGTTTTTAATTTGAATTTAATCATTTTAAATTCAAATGCTTCCACCAATTTTGCCTATAAATACAAGACTTCCCCCATTCATTTCTCATAAGCTAACAAGCAAGAAAGTGCTGAGATTTTGCAAGTAGAAGCTCTCTCCAAATTTATACAAACACATTTTTCATCTACTTCATCTTTAAAACCTCCGTCCCGCTCGGTATATTCGTATATTCTCGAGGTTTTAAACACCGAGGCTTTGCTTCACCCAACCAAGCCCCGTACCACTTTGCTTGCACCAAAACCACTCTTTCCGACCTCCCGAAGGGCTGTCCGAAGTTCGTCCATTAGCCAAATTCCTACCGAACCTCCGGCGAATTTTTCCGGCGAACTTTTTACGAAAATCGTGTAAGTGGTTTCTTTAGCTTCGTCTTATCCGAGTCTTAACCGACCGAAATTAAAAGAGCTATCAAGCCAAATTTCTCTTCATCTCAAAGCTCTCTTTTTCTTTAACAATACAAAGCACAAGAGTTGGCCGCTCGTATTATCTATAATATACCTACGTGTGCGTGTGTGTTATACCCTATCTTGTTGACGTGAAGATTCTCATACGTGCTGAGCTTTCGTGAGAATATTTGCTTAAACGAGTTTGGTGGTGGTCCTCACCTTAGTGAGTTGATCTATACGTATATTTATATATATCACCAACACTTTGTTCACACACCACAAAATACCCGTAGCTTGTCCCACGCGAGATTCGCTCGGTATTTCTAAAATCAACTATATACACATATTATAGCGCGGATATTGTCGCGGATTATTGTGGCCCAAAACTCTATATCATAGTGCAATTGTTAAAGATAGTCAAGAACTCACTCTCTCGTGCAAAACGATATTTATATTTAAAGAGGGGTTATCTTGAAACGAAGTTGTAAAATAAAACACTTCGTAATATTCACTTCGAAGGTTATCATACCCGAAGTATTTCATATACTTAGTCAAAGACAAGTATATTCGTCCATATAGCCAAAAGAGCTTAAAAGGACTTATTTTATCTACAAACTCCAAGACATTCAAATATCATTTATTTGGAGGATTTTGTACGATAAACGTATTCTTCGACCATAAAGACTAATCTATCGAAAAAGAATACTCTCAAGGTCTTAAGCTTCATAATAGCTTAAAGAACACTTGATCTTTAATATTCTAAGACCAAGAATATTATTGAAACACTCGGACTAGTGAATCTTGTCCAAAACTCTTTTTATAACCAAGGTTGTCTTTCGTAGATATTGTTTTCTAGATTTTGCAGTGAGGTGAAGTGAAGTGAGGTGATCTTCGTTCTAAGACCCAAGTCCTAGACGAGCTAACGGGGAGTTAGTCGTCTTCGCACCGTGAGGAAGAGGAAAGACCCAAGACCTAAGACCTAAGATCCAAGACCCCCTTAAGGCTAGAAGAACAAAGACTACACATTGAGAGATACAACGATTTTGAGGAGGTGACGGGGAGTTACGCTCCAAGACAAGTCTTGTAATTTACATTTATAGTGAGGAGGTAACGGGAAGTTACGCTCCAAGATATATATTTGTAAAGGCTTCTCCGCCTACTGTAAAGGAGTTTCTTTATAGTAGAGAAAATCTCGAGTCCGGGGAGGAGCTCGGGGACTGGAGTAGGGGTGAGTGGACTCCAAGGGTTGAGTTAGCCACCGCGAACCAGGATAAAATCGCTCGTGTGGTATTTGTCTTTCTTTTCATTTACTTCCGCACATCATAACTGCTAAAACTCTCGATACAAGCTTTTAAAAAGGGGATAAACTTTTTAAAACTACACTATTATTTTTAAATTGGCTATTAAGCTATTCAACCCCCCCTTCTAGCTTAATTATCCCCTATATCGGGACCTAACAGTTTTATTGTATATATTGTAAGTTTAACTAATTTTATTGTGAAAATATTATATTGATAGAATAACGTGGTTAAACAAATTTTTTATTTAACGGCCGAATAAATTCTTGGCTAATTAGAAATTAGGTCATACATATATATTTTAATGATAATGCTAAAATATACTTTTTACATGTTATAATTTAAAATAAATCCAAATATAAAACAACTAATCAACCTTTTAATATTTCGTTATTAATGATTAATAATATGGTATAGAATATATTATAAGTTAAATAAATGCGTAAACCCAAGTTCCGACCCATCATAGTGTTTTACTTTAATAGATAATAAAAAATGTATCATAATATATTATAAAATAAGGAGTTTCGTGGATCGAATACTAACCGACTCACCAAATTCGATTGACCGACTAATCGACCGACTGAACTTTTCATGTCTCAGCTTTATTCCTTAACAATATAACAATATATAGTATAGTATAGATTTATAATATTACGTTTAAAGTGAGATCATTAGAGTATTTAAAAATAATGATAATGTATTTTGGTTGAAAAATATCATCGTTTATTTTTTAATAATTATATAAAGTAATATTATATTTTTATATATATGTCGCCCGTGTTAATTGTAGAAGATTGGGTTTTTTAGTTAGAAAATCTAAAAAGGATAATATGTTTTAGTTAAAAAGGTAATTATCATATTTCTCAATGTTATTTTAAAAGATGAAAATTTTTTAGTTAGAAAATATAAAAATGATAATATATTTTAGTTAAAAGAAAAAATTAGTTATATAAATAATCCCATATTTCGACTCATAGGCTCGTATTTCGGTCAAGTATCGAACGACCAAACTTTTAATGTTTCGGCTTTAATATTACTAGCTTATAACCCGTGCAATGCACGGGATCTTTTTAATTATTTTATAATTTTTTTAGTATATTTAAAATGATAAAAAAATAAATTATTTACTAATAATAAACCATAATTTTAAATTAAATAAAAAATAGGAAGTTATATTATTTTTTAAGGCGGAACTATTTTTGCAGTGCCAACCTCTTATCTCTTCCTTTTGTTCACGTCTTAATTTTTGACCTTTGTCATCGTGCTTGTTTAGTATCATTGTTATATATTTCGTAATATCATATATTATGATCAGCTCTTTGTTAATCTTTTGTGTATTTTTGAAATATATTTCATGAAATGGTATACTCGTTTTTTATCACTCTAATATAGATATTAACAAAATTTTACAAAATGATTTTTACAAAGATTAGAGGAGAAATTAGTGAGTATGATGTAAAGTGATTTATGTTCAAGACCTTGGTCAGTTTTAAATTTAAAAGATTTCGATTTTGTTCCGGATGTTAAAGATTCTGCTATGTATAATATTGTTGGTTAATTTGTATTTGTATGTGAGAATTTTGTACGTAATATCAACTTCTATTACGATAATTTCATGTTTTTCTCTTGTTTTTTTTGTCGATATGTATTTCTGTAGCAGATATCTATACATGTGACGCCAACTTCTATTAGATTATATTTATAAATGTATTTTATATTAGAAATATGATAGCTAATGTGATTTAATTATTTTTTTAAATATTTTTATGGTTCTAGAATTAGAATTGGTAAATATAGTTTGTTTTGAATCAAGAAAAGAAATCATAAACATGCAAGAAGAATGTAGAAATTGTTTTGGATCAAGAAAAAGATTTTGTGTTTGTTCCTCACATAAATTCGGCTTATTAATTTTAATATTGTGCATAATATTATTTTTGTTTAATATGAAAATAATTTTCTTGACTGTGTGATTTATATGCTTCTACAATTAAAACTGGTAGAAATATTTATTTTGGATTAAAAAAATTCATAAACATGTGAAAAGTAGAATTTGTTTTGGATTAAAAAAAGAATATTTTGACTGGCAAAAAAAAAGAATATTTTGAATTTAAAAATTATAAACATGTAAAAAGTAGCGTTTGTTTTGGATTAAGAAAAGGAATTATAAATACCCAAATAGATATTAGTTTCCCTATAGGATAGAATTGAATCTTATTTTAATCTAACGGTGATTATTTGTTCTGTATACGATCGAACAGAAAAAGACCATACGATCTCCCTTACGCTTATTATACATAAGTATATAATAGTACAGATGAGACTAGAGATGTTCAAAAAATCCGAAATCTGAAATCCGATCTGATCCGATCTGGAAAAAAATCTGAAAAATCCGATCCGAAAAAAACCCGGTCTGGCCCGGCCCGGCCCGAGGGCCTAAAACAGGCCTAATATTTTCAAAAAAACCCGGATAAAATCCGGATTTTTGAAAAATCCGGGCTTTTTATAACTAAACCGGGCCTAGTATTTTTGGAAAAGCCCGGCCCGGCCCGGCCCGATTTTTAAAAAAGCCCGGCCCGATCTGGTTTGAAAAAAATCCGGATTTTTTTGGCCCGATCTGGATCTGGTCCGAACAGATCTTTTGTGCATCTCTAGATGAGACAAGGACTCGAGGAGACAAATTATGAACCCACTCCAACTTTAAACACTCCTCCGCTTCTTTGCATTCCCGTTAGGGCTCCTGTTCGTTTTCCCCTGCAAATGCAAAACCCATTCGCAGTAACTAAAATTCACCTCTTTTCACTGTCAGTGCATTACAAAACCACCATTTACAGGTAAAAAATTCATGTATGTTTAGTTTTACTCGTTTTTTATGTTTAGTTTTACTCGTTTTTATTTTGGCCTGCACATTGTTTCTTGATTTTCTTGATTATGGTTCAATCAGTGTTGTTAAGTTGGAAATTGAGTTTGTTTTGTTCGAAAAATGTGATTTTCTTAAGATGGTCAGTCTTGATTGTGCTTAATGTTGTTTGAATTTAAGTGGGTTGTCATTAAGTTATGTAAAAGTGAGTTAATTTTGGGGTTTGGTTCTTGCATGTTTGTGTATGTATTTGTGGATAATTGGAGTGATTCGAGTTTTAGGGCTCGTGGGAAATGGGGGTGGTTTGGATTGATGCTTGATCTTATGTTTGTTGTGCTAGTTTTTGAGTGGATTTTTTGTTTAGCCTAATGATTTTTATAATGTAGCGGAAGAATTGATAAATTAAGCATCTGTGTGTGTATTTACTAATGGTTATGTGTTGTAATATTTTTGGCTTGGAGGAAATGGTGCTGGTTTGGTGGATGTCTGATTTTCTGTCTGATTGTGCTAATACACGATTTTTTGATGATTCTTTTTAAGCTATTTTGCGGAATTATAGACGTGTTGCAAATGTCTTTAGGCTGGCTTTAGTTGTAAAGGAACATATTTCTTGTGGCTGAATTGGATTTTCTAGAAATCAGTTCATCAGATAGTGACAGCGATTGGGATTTGGACGAGATCAAGGCAGCATATGATCAAATTGATTTTACTGATTCAGTCAGTCCCGGGGATATTCTGTAAACAGTAGATAATGCTCGTCCTAATCTGATAGGTAGAAGGTTATATGTAGCATACATGATCTGAGTAGGGAAAACTGTTGGTGTTTCTAACACATATCTTTAATACCGATTGTACAGTTTATGGAGAATCTTCCAGAGAACCTCCTACTGGAGCATATACTTCAAATGGTACTTCAGCCAAACCAAGCCAAAGATCGACTACGAATCAGAGGGTTCTTCCACCACGGGCAAACACATCCAGTACTGTGATAACAGGTGAAGCTGGCCTAAAATATGACTTTAAATGTATTAGTGTTACACCGTTACTATAATGTAACACTTGTGTTTCAATGTAGATAATATGAAACGGTCGCGTAAGTTACATTCCCAAGCAGCTGTTCAAGACAGAAGCTCATTAGACCATAGCCACCAAAAGAAGGCTGGAAATCACAGGTCATCAGATACAACTAACAACTCAGTCCTCTCAAACTTAAAAACAACTCAGGATACAAATTCTACGAGTCCGGCTCGTAAAGGTATGCGCTTCTATCAATTTAAAACCTGCACAATTGCAGCTTTTACCTGATATTGATTGTCCTAAATTTCATCTATATTTGATACAGATTATGATCAATTTACATCCCAACAAGGCTCTAAAAGGTCCCTTCCAAATTCTATTCCGCCGCAAGTACCTAACCCTAGATCTTTTTATTTAGCGGAGAATGTGGGTAGCAGTCAGATGCATGAAACATATGGAAATACTTTCTCTGCAGCACGAAAATTGATACACGGCATGGAGCTTGTGAATCGAACTGGACAGGGCAGTGTTGATAAATTTATGTCCACTACCAGTGGGAGTAGGATTTTGCCTCTGTCCATGATGCATGGAAAATCTACTTCAACGTCACAGCACGCCAATTCAGTTGATCCTGTTTTTCGGTCTATGACTGGTGAAGATAGAGCAGAATATGACGAGAGGCTATTTTTTCAAGCTGCCTTGCAGGTCGTATTCTCTAGTCATTATTATTATTTATACATATCCCTTTGTCATAATTGCAGATGACCTTATTCTGAATTGCTTCCTAGCTTGTTATTTGCTAACTATGTGGTAGACGTTGTAATTGTACATTTGAAAGTTTAAGTATATAGTAACTCACCCAGTAGCACCTTAAGTCTTCATCCAATAGAATCCAGGTAAAGGTTAGAGTGGTTTATTGTGACCATTAACAGGTGCAGCAGTGCATTATATTCTACTTAGGATGTTGCAGAAAGTTCACATTTAAGACGTGCTCAATATTTTGCAGGATTTAAACCAACCTAAACTTGAAGATACTCTACCTGAAGGTTATATGACAGTCTCCCTGCTTAGACACCAGGTTTTTTTGTGCTTTTCTTTAATTTCTCCCAGTCACATTCGTATCCATTACTCTACATGGTCTTGTTCAAATGCAGAAGTTTATATTGTTTACAGAAAATTGCATTGGCTTGGATGCTTCAAAAGGAAACTAAAAGCCCTCACTGTGCTGGTGGAATTCTTGCTGATGATCAGGTATAATCATTAATAATATAGATCGATTGTGTTTAGCATCTATCACTATAGAATTTGTGGAACGTTCTCTAACACCTTTATTGTAATGTTTCAGATTTCATTAATTAAAAATATTGCCAGCTAGCATTTACCATATATTGTGATCCAGTTGGTGGGGCATTTCTCTAATATCTCTGTTCTGTTTCTTGCAGGGCCTCGGTAAAACCATTTCAATGACAGCTCTTATACTGAAGCAGAAATTTTTACAGTCGAAAACCAGACCAGAAGTTGCAAGCCAAATGACCGCTGAAGCCTTAAATTTGGATGATGACGAGGATAATGAAATCACTGTTCTTGATCAAGGCAAACTAGATGGAGAATCTAATGACCTTGAATTACTTCCAGAAGCAAGAACTTCTAGACAAGAATTTAAAAGTTTGTGGCCTCAAGCAGGAACTTTGGTTGTCTGTCCAGCAAGTGTGCTTCGTCAGTGGGCCAGGGAGCTGGATGAGAAAGTTGCAGCAGAAGTTTCACTTAAAGTTTTAATTTATCATGGAAGCAATAGAATTAAGGATCCTGATGAACTTGCAGCGTATGATGTGGTTCTCACAACATATGCACTTGTGACGAATGAAGTTCTAAAACAGCCTGTGGTTAATGAGGACGACGATGATCCTAAAAATTGTAAAAGAAATGGGTTATTTGATGAGATCTCTACAAATAAGAAAAAGAATACGCTGACAAATTCGAGGAAGAGAAATCGGAAAGGTAAAAGAAGAAATGGCATATCTGATGTTGACTTGGATTCTGGTGCTCTTGCAAGAGTGCGGTGGTTTAGGGTCATATTAGATGAAGCACAAACAATAAAGAACCACAGAACACAGGTGGCCAGAGCCTGCTGTAGTCTTAAAGCGAAAGTAAGATGGTGTTTATCCGGATCGCCTATTCAGAATTCAATTGATGAGTTGTTTAGCTACTTCAGATTTTTGAGATATGAGCCATATAATGTTTATAAATCATTTTGTGGTATGCTAAAGCACCCAATTTCATTAAATTCCATTCAAGGTTATAAGAAGCTCCATGCTGTGCTGAGGACTGTGATGCTTCGACGGACTAAAGGTTATTTCCTTATTTTGTCAAGCTTTTTCCTTTTGACTGTCTTTTACATGGATAGAATCATAATGGAGCAGGATAACATACTTTATCACAGTAATGTGTTTCTTTCTGTATAATTTATAAGGTTACGTAGTCACTTGTGTGTTTAATATTCCTATGTCTATGAGTGTGAATCCATGGTCAGGATTCTTTATGTACTAGCCTCCTTTCTACTCTAATAATTCCTTGATTCCGACTGGGGACTGAAAGCTGGTAGGTAATGGAAGAAACAGAAACTGTAGATTGAGTATGATGAGAGATGTGTACAGTCAACATTGTTTACAATATTACATTCTTTATATGTGCAAGTCAAAAACAATCAGAATTGAAGTAGAAACGAATAATGTATTAGGTCAAACATTGATAGTTCTCGATGTCAAATATAAGGTCATACATATCAAACCTATTACTAAACACTACTAATTGTTTTTAAGGGGTGCTTGTACATATAAAATTTTAGTTGTACTACTAAATTTTTATTTTTTATGGGTTAGGGGGTGCTTAAGCCCCCTTGCTGGATCCGCCCCTGATTCGAAGTGAAAAAAAATGAAGCAGTTTCTTTGAGTTCAGTTAGTAGACATGAAATTGATGTGTTCTTAGTTATATGTATGGTTTAGCTGTTTAGGTTACACCTAGCATAGACGTAATTGTTTTGAGCCTAGTCTGTAGGGGTTTTAATTTCTCCATTTTGTGTATGTATTGACATTATTTTTTGCCCTTTGGTTGTGCATAAATACTGTTGTCTGTCAGTTTGGTTGCAAACAAATATGGGAGTCACTTGGGGTAGAGATTGTTTTATTGTTCAGTTTCCCAGGGTTTAGTATATCAAGTCTTATCTCTTCTGCTTCTTGCTATTTATATCTGTGATGATATGACTGCAAATTGAAATCATTATTACTTGTTTGTTGTAGTAGTTCACAGTTATAACTCGGCATTATATTTACATAAATTGTTGTCTTTATTCAACAGGCATGCCTCCTATACCTCGTCATTTGTTTCATATATGTAGCATTATCTGCAATCATATTGATATTTATCCTTTTGTGGTCCAGGCACAGTTATCGATGGAGAGCCTATCATTACATTACCATCAAAAACAATTAATTTAAAAAAAGTAGAATTTTCTGTTGAGGAGCTGGCATTCTATCAGAGACTTGAAGCTGAATATCGGTCGCAGTTCAAAGTATGGTTGATTAGAAAACATCCTTTCAGTTCTGTGTTTGTTTGGTTTTTTTTTTTTTTTGTTATGAGAAGCTGACACATATACATTATGCTGTCATAATTAAGTTTGTAAGAACCATATAATTCTTGTAAAATTGTACATATACAACATACCCTGTACCCATGCTTAAAAACATATATGCACATAGTCTCAAGTGTATTATTGTCTCAGGTAATAACATCCTTAATTAGTAAGTCCGAGACTCGGCAATAATTCAAAATACATGAACCTATCTTAAAGTAAATCATTGACTGGATCTAATACTTCTCAGTTCTGATCAAGCTTATTACGGCGCCAAGTCGAGCCTCGGCGCCCGGATACCTTGGAATCGACTAGTCGACAAGTCGCCCGACTAGTCGTAAAAAGCGACAAGTCATTCTTGTACATATTTTTATAAAATTTAATATATAAAATATAGTTGAACACATCAGTTTATAGTTTGAATCAAAAGTAAAAGATAATAAGCAACAGTGAGATGTATACGACGTAGCAGATTGTTAATTCACATATAAATTGAAGCCAGAAAGTAGTGATAGGAAAGAAATAATAATGTGAAGTTGAAATGAAAAAGATTAGGGATATACTTATATGTTGAAAATGATAGGAATATCGCATAGCCTAAAGCCAAAAAGTAGTGACAGGAAGGAAATAATAATGTGAAGTTGAAATGATACAAAGATTAGGGAGACACTGATATGTTGAAAATAAGTCGCCAGACTAAATAAGTCGTTGCTTGACTTTTCTATAAAACTGACTTGTCGACTAGTCGTCGACTAGTCGACGACTAGTCGTCGACTTGATAACAATGGTTCTGATTGCTTTGTGGTCATTGTTTCACATTTTCTGAAGCTATAGAATCTCTCTTTCATTCATGAAATAGGGAAAAGTTATATGGCAAGCCAAGCCAAACTTGGCTATAGCTTGTATACTCTTCATTTGGAAATGATTTTTCTTACAATCCAACCCTGTACATGAAATATAAATGTATGAATGAAGCTGTATATCGATTATCAAGTCTCATGTAAATTTCATGTCTGTAGGGCCACTTTTTTTATGATTTAAATCTGCAGTATAAATTTTTATGCCAGATCTATATTTCTTCTTCGATGCGATTATAAGAAGTATTATTTACAAAACATCACGAAGCTTGATTTACACCTTCATTCATGTATGCCAATCACATCTACAGTCTTGAATTCCCACAAAATAGTTTCAGAAATCCGGGGTCTAATGCTTTAGGAAAGCTCGGCAGATTGTTACCTTTTTATAAATCTAAGATATAGTGATGAAATATTTACTATGTCTAAAATATTTTATTTTAAACATGCAGGCATATGCTGCTGCTGGAACTTTGGGTCAAAATTATACAAGTATAATATTGATGCTCCTGCGCCTTCGGCAAGCTTGTGACCATCCACTGCTTGTTAACGGCTCCACTTCAGATTCTGTTGAAAGGTTTTCCTCAGAAACGGCAGCAAGTATTCCTAAGGATATGCCAATAAACTTATTGAAGCGTCTGCAGTCAACCTCAGCCATTTGTGGTGTGTGCAAGGTGAGATTTGTAAAACATATATATTTTCATCTGTAATCTGGTGTGCGTTTCCTGTATGATGCATGTCTTCCTGTATTCCTTTTGAAACCTTAGTTTGTTAACGCGGTTGCAAATGCTATAATCAGTTTTACTATTTGCCTGCCCCTAGATCTTTTTATTTGACTACATATTCTGTATGATTTACAGGATCCACCTGAAGATGCATTTGTCACCATGTGCGGGCATGTTTTCTGCTATCAGTGTGTATCAGAAAATTTGACGGGAGAGGATAATATATGTCCTTCACCAAGATGCAAAGAAGAACTTGGTCCTGACTTGGTATTTTCCAAAGCTACCTTACGAAGTTGTATATCTGATGACCAAGATGATAATCCCTCTAGTTCCTCCGTGCACGAAAAATCTAGAGTTGTGCAGAGAGACTACATTTCTTCTAAAATTAAAACTGCTTTGGAGATTCTTTTGTCTCATTGCAAGTCATATGGGGGGATTTCTTCAAGTCAAAGGGAGGAACTATCAGATTCAGGCAGTGTATGTTCAGATGCACAAACCGAAGGGCCAGGAAAGGCCATTGTCTTTTCGCAGTGGATTGGCATGTTGGATTTAGTTGAAATGGCATTACTTCAGACTGATCTACAGTATAGGAAACTTGACGGTACAATGACATTAACTGCCAGAGACAAGGCTGTGAGAGAATTCAATACTGACCCTGAGGTAGCTATCATGAAATTTTATGTTATTTTCTTACTTGTCCCAAAAACATACATTTCTTGTGTTCTATTATCCTAAAACCAATTTATGTGATGTCTTGTTTTTTTTGGTAACCGTTAATCACAAAAAATTTATTTTACACATGCACCCTGCCCCCACTGGGGTTACTCTTGTACCTAGATGAGGGGGTATCCCCTAGTCTAAGTCTCTGCGGATAATTATTTGAGATGTCTCAAACTCAGGTTACAAGATTGACACATCTGCCGTATCTTTGTGAAACAGTTACCAATTTACCATGGTTTGTTGAATATGTGTAGAACATATCGTACACAAGATATAAGGTGAAACTACCTTGTAAAGTACATTTAGTATTATAGGACTGTAAAATTATATAGTATTCAACTTATTCATCAATTTTGGATATGGAATCACATGTCATATGATTTATTTAGGGATGCTGCACCATTTTCTTAAACTATTAATCTTGGCCTCTGACTTATATGCTTAAAGCTGAAATTTCTAGGCCAGTTGAAATCACATCCCATTTAACTTGCTTTAATTGCGAATTATCATAATCTATTATTGGTTCCATATATTATAAATATGCTTGTTTCAGGTGACAGTTATGCTCATGTCCTTAAAAGCTGGTAACCTTGGTCTAAACATGGTTGCTGCCACTCATGTAATTCTTTTGGATCTTTGGTGGAATCCAACTACTGAAGACCAAGCTATTGACAGATCTCACGGAATTGGGCAAACTCGTCCTGTTACTGTATCACGGATCACTATTAGCAATACAGTTGAAGATCGGATATTAGCTCTTCAGGTATGTTGCAATTTCTTGTTTTAAAGTATGAGGTTTGTCTTGCTTTGACTATTAACTCTTTCGAGTGGTCGGGGTTTTTTCTGACAGAATTTAGGGTGATCGATTAAATCCAATCTATATGGCATATGCTTCTATAATTTACGCCATAATTATTTTTCACATTATTATCAATACAACTAAATGAGGCCTCAGATTCTATTTTCTATATTGTAAAGATTTTATACTCGATACCTAGCAATAACCTGTAAATTCTCTGGAAGAGTATATTTCCAAAGAATCAAAAAGGCCTTTCATTTTCTTTCCTATGCTGAAACAAATTCTAGGTCCTGTGTATGAGCGAGGACCATTGAGTCAGGTTTGTCTAGGAAAACTAATTATTTTACACATGATTGTACTTTCGCAGGAAGAGAAAAGGAAAATGGTTGCATCTGCATTTGGTGAGGATCAGAGTGGGGGCACAGGAAGCCGCTTAAGTGTGGAAGACTTGAGATATCTGTTTATGGGGAATTAGTTACTCGTTTGAAAGTAGTAAGATTTTCTGGTGTCTTTTGGGACATGGTATGTCTGAATTTCTAATACTTCCAGGAAACTAGTTATTAGCAATTAAGTGTAGATACTATCGGCTCTAGTAGAACTTATGGCCGTGCTCTGCATAAATACGCCACCAGTTTTTGGGCCAGCAAAAAGCACTGTTCTACTTTTTTTTTTTGAACGCAAGCACTGTTCTTCTTGTCATCAACTTTGTAGCTACCATGTTGGAATGGATGTATATATTAGTAATATCTTATATGAAGCAGCTAGTAATGACTTATTGCCTAGATCACCTTTTTACAGTAGCAACTACATATTCTTCTTCTTGCTCACTCTTGAAACAAAATTCTGGGAACTTGAGTTGTAGAGGACCAGCGTGTTCATCGCATTTTTAAAATTGGGGCGCAGCAGCACATTTGGTATGGTGTGATGATGAAATGAGCTTATATCAAAATGTATAGTTTGAATTTAGAAAAACTACTTCTTGTTTATCATAAAATGTTTACGATTGCCGTAATAATTATTTAAACAGTCGGAAAAAAAAAGATAGCGAGGAGAACTAAAATTAAATAAACAGATATCAATGTAAAATATTGCTGGTGTTTGGCGGGTTTTAAAAGTCTACACTTCGAGTCGGAAACAACTTATTTGTATTGTTTATGTAAAAAATTTATAAGTCAATGAAAAGTTGAAAATTCTAAATTTTTAGCAGACTATTTCAGTGACGGGTTTTATATCAAATTGGCCACCCATTGCTTTAAAATATCTCACTTGATCTACCCATTTCATCAGGGACTCATTTAAACCATTATAAACCAAATATATATTATTTTACCCGCATCACTATTCATACCTCTTTACTTGATCATTTATCAAAGATTAACCATTTAACTTTTTACTGCAAAACCACTTCCAACACTTTCATAATTGCCTCTAGTATTTATCAAAATAATTTGGAAATTTATAAAGCAACATAGTTAGGGTGGTCATATAAATATATATTCATAGCTATATATATTTTTAATTATTTTAATAAATACTAGAGACAAATATGAAAGTATTCGAAGTGGTTTTGCAGTAAAAAGTTAAATGGTTAATTTTTGATAAATGATCGAGTAAAAAGGTATGAATAGTGATGTGGGTAAGATGATATATATTTGGTTTACAGTGACTTAAATGAGTCCTCGCTGAGAATGGTGGGTCAAGTGAGTTAATTTCACGTAACGGGTGGCCAGTTTAATATAAAACCCTTGTACCGACTTGTTTTTGAAGTTTTATTTTATAAACATGTATGAAGCGCTTTAAAAGATAATTTATTATATTTCTTATCATATATTCATATTAATAATTTCTTATCATATATCCATATTAATAATTTTATATCCGATAAGTTGTATATATCAAAATATTTATTCTAACACATTATTTTTTGAAATTACTTTTCACCTATAAATAATTTCTCACCATTCTTTTTGGTCCAAGACAAGCAGCCCCCCGTACTGAAAAAAACCAGGTGGACAAATCGGTTTTCAACTTCTACGCAATAAACCTGAAATAAGTAACACAGTTGTTTGAACATTTTAAACCAGTACCCTTTTTTTTGCATAAGGCTATTACATCTTTAATTACCTTTCCCAATATTTACATAGGATACTGTTGGTGAAATTATAATGGCCAAAAACTGGGTACCTAGCAAAGTCCAAATATATGCTGTCATAACAATAAAATTATACTTATAACAGTCAGCTGCTACTGTATCGGATAAACGCAGAACTGGTATATAACCGACCCTTTTATAAAGTATAAAAAAATTCCAGATATAAAAAAAGTTTATCTATTATGCTGATAACCTGTCACCACATAGTCGTACCATTTATGTTAACTAGACACAGATAGTTCAGAACGAATCTGGTAAATAGGTGACATGGGGTGAGAATTGTTATAAAGATTCCATCAGACATCAGACATACAAGAAGTATTACTTCAAACTGCAAATCGCCTACAAAAAATGGATACTAATTTCTAACTCCGCAGATGTTTGAAATCCTATATTCTCAATCAAATGATTCTACCTCCATTGATTTCAGCACCCAAAATCAAAATTTCATCTTTGTACTTCAACGTCTCCACAGCCGTCCCTGTTGCTTTTGCTCCTGCAATTTCCTGTATTGACAGAGGATAAACGGATAATGTCAGATTATCAAGATCTGAAACCTATCAACAGTCCAGGCAAATATATTAAGCTACTAGTGAACATAGGTGTGAAAGCAGATGAATGAAGCTCCTGATGAACACAATTAAGCAGGAGGGTATGGATGATCTAATAATAAATACTGAGTCAAACTTGTACCAAAAAAATAAGAATATGAATATAATCCTTTTTCTTAAATTATGAAAACAAAATTAATTAGTGTGTGTGTGTGTGTGTGTGTGTATATATATATAATATGCAAATATGAATAGATTAAAACACTAAAATACTGGATACTCTTGAAATTCATAAAGTCTATATTATACTCTATTCAGTTGATATAGATAGAATCAATACTAATATTTCAGTTCCGTTTGTACTCGATGCACAATCCTAGTAAATGACATGAAGTAGGAGGGAAACTCAGATATAACTTGCATGCCGTTGACCAACAACAAGATAACCGATGCTCAGTTTTCTGAGTCGAGTCACAACAGAGACATATGCTTGAGAAAATTTATTTTTCTGTAAAAGACCGTATATAGATATGCCAGCAACTTACTTTTGAACCTCCTTTGAACGCTCAATGAACTCTTTAGCTATATCACGACCTTTATAAGAAGCTATAACAGGGCGGATATCAGGTGGTCTGTGTGTAGCAACATCTGCACCAAACCAGTGGCGAATATTTAACATTGTAACAGAACAAAGTCATACAGTCAACTTAGTTTGTCCATCACACGAACACCCAGATGTATTTTCAAATCAAATTTCTTGCATAACTTACACTCAAGGAATGGAATAATATCCAGGAGTTCTGTATCTTCTGTTTCACCCTTCCACTGCTTTATGGGTACACAATTTTCTGGCTGAAGGCTAGTCTCTAGTGCATTACCACTTAAATAGAGGATGCGTGAGGGATCTCTATTCAGCATTGAGAGGTCCTACATAAACACCATAATAATTTGAATATTATTTCAAGTGAATATACGCGTAGTTGACTGAGGTGCATAGAAAATGATTTCCACTCAAAACATTACATCTAGTCTCTGTTAAAATTTAAAAATGTAATAAGCTCGAGAAATGCTGCATGATAAGAGTCTACCACTACAACTAACATGGATAAGTCCATAACTAGATATTTTTGGGATTAGGGGGCAACTTAGCTGAAATTTCCAAGTTATGTTCAGTTAACTGCTCTGGACTCCTAAATAACTGATGCATAATATGAAAAAAACTTACTCGATAATGTTTCTGGTCTTGATATTTTGTCGCAGACCGCGATAGCCTGAACCTTATGTAGTGGTTCGGGTCCAACCTCTCAACAGAAGGGTCAACATACTGCACATGCAAATATGTCCAATCACTCTTAAGTGATGCTTAGAACTGGGTAAAGGCAAAAAATAACACAGCAAATATGATTTCCATAAATTCATAACATACCATACTTAGCTGATCTGAATACACTACAATTTCATAAAATTTGGCCAGATGTTCCAGAAAGGCATCAACACCAGGTCTTTTGAATGTTCGCCAACCTCTATCACGCTTCACATTCACAAATTCAAATTAGAAGTAGCCACAAAAGAATACAGCAGAAATATCAAACACATCTTAAATAAAATTTATACCTTCCAGTCAGAGTATATCAATGTCTCATTTAAATCCAATACTAGTGTAAATGCTCCCTGCTCCATGGGATGCAAATCTGGGAGAAGCTTATCTGATGATGGTTCAGTAAATCCCTAAAACGAAATTACATTATTCAAATAATATAAAATAAGATGTTATCATGTGAGACGGAAACAGTAGCCAGCGATTACTAATAATTATAATCTAAAATCCCAATTCCAGTCATATCAAATGAACAGATTAATAGAGCAACCAAATGATGGGCATTTAGATTCAGCACAAACCCGAACATGTTCTTCTATTGACCTCCTTCCATCTATGTAAGCCTCGAGCAACTTGGCAGGAACTGAGATGTTAACAAACAAATTATACAAGTTAAATTACTACACATACTAAAGAACTTAAAACAATAATGGTGACACACAAAACTATTGCATACTAGCGGTGGATTCGTAATCCAGTGTATTTGCAGATTTTAGTACATTTTAGTGCATGCATCTATGATCTCAACTGTTCCTTTACACTGAAAGGGTGGTAAGCAGGTGTCTTGTTAGTAGAAGAGCATGCTTTTAACAACTATTAGTGCTATATGACTTGAAGCATAACAAGCTATTTAAAGAATCTTGTAGTTCTTCAGATATATTGTGGGATATGATTAACTTATGGGTTGCCAATTGCCATCTGGGTGTACAGATCTAAGAGTTTCTAGAGTTCAACTGTCATAGATCTGAGCAGGGAGTGCCATCATTTCTGTACTTTTAATTCTGTGTTGGGGTTGGCAACTTGGCATATTAATTTGGTCTTTCATAGTTTTTATCTCTCTTTTTTCTTTTCTTTTTTGCTTTTACGGTTTGTCTCTGCTGTTAGTGAGGTTTTCAATATATTTTTGGTGTGGCCAATTAAGGAGGGTCTCTCTTTCTGTATTTCTTACACCCCAAAAAGAGAACACAGATCACCAGCACATAGTTAAGGAGGATGGGGTCAACCTAGCTGACCGTATGTATTCTATGCCTCCCTATCCGTTGACAGAATGCTTATTTATGACAAAAAGTACAGCAACTAAGTAAAATTTGTTATAGAAAGAAACTCTAACCTGTGGCTGCAGCAGAGTAAATCATTGCTTGATATTTCTGCAAACAGATATGAACTTCTAAATCAAAATAACCAAATACCAGTTATTATGACGAGGGATCAATTTAAATTACTTGTTTAGGAGTAAAAGATCACCTTTGTATCAACTTAAGTCTGCCAAAAATTCTACATCATGATAATAAAAATGGCAAGTTACCTACTAACTTGTCATAATTTAAGACCTAATAAACACGTGACCTGTGCTAATTGAGCCAGTGCCACGATTAACCACTGTCATTAAGTATTTGTCTATAAAAAACTTAATGCATCCCCAAACCATATGGGCAAGTTGGTTCAAGATCTCAAAAACAGAGAACAATAGGCCAAAATTGTTGCAAAACACCAACCACATATGAAATTATACGAAATTATACTCACACCAAGTGTTGTTCCATCATCTTTGCCGGCAACATTTGCAGATGCACAATAAGCTTTAGTCTTCTCCTCAATTTCGTCCACACTATATGCTGGAAAGAAAAAACAGAATGATCATGAAAGGGAACACAACAGAAGACACCTACAGACTACAGGCCTGCTGCTCAATTCATCATTAAGCTCGATCAAAAAATACATACAGTCAGTCCATTCAATATATAAGCAATTCACATTTACCATGCTTAATTAATATATTATACTTATTTACAATATCTATCGCAAATGTAATTAGCCAAGTCATCTAAATATTAACATTAATAAACGATAAAAAAGTTAAAACTAGACACAAACAAAACAATGTCATCAATTTTTTATAGCCACAGAGAGATAGTATTTTGTAATACCATAAGTTGCATAACCAGTAGCCCCGAAGAGTCCAGCTATGGACGCAATAGCACCGTACTTAAGCAATTTCATACCAACTCCAGCACGAGGAGGCGGCGGTAATTCCTCACTAAAAGCCGCTGCAGCAGCCGCCATTTGCTGTTTTGGGGTATTCACAGCAGCCGAATAGCTCCGCTTGTCAAGTCTCTTCGACACCGAAGAGATGATCCGTGCCCTAACTATCGCCGACATCGCTGATCGCTAATTTGTCCTCTATCTAGCAACTACATTAACATAATAATTCAAAAAAATTCTCACACACAAAATTTAAAAACATGTATAAATCGTCCCTGAAATTCCATTTAATTAATTATATCGATAATCGATTACAGATTAAATTAAGAGTATGGTTTTGTGTGTGAGGGAGAGAGACCGGGAGAGAGAGAGAGAGACGGGGAGAGAGGGAGAGAGAAACGGGGAGAAAGGGAGAGAGAGACGCGGAGAGAGGGAGAGAGATACCTGACTGAAAGAAACGTCGTCGTCGGGAGAGAGGATGATCGATCGGCGTTGTATGTACGGAGAGAGGAAGTATGTGCGTGTAGGGTTTAAGAGGGGGAGGAGTGAAGAGCATATGATGCTACTGGACCTTGAGACAAGTTAAACAATGCTTTTAAATTACCCAAGAAATGATGGATTCTAATTTTGAAAATATTACTGTACTAATAATAATTACTAATAATAATAAACAAATTGCTTAATTTATTTATGATTATTATTTTTTGACAGTTTTTTTTGACAGAATTATTTTTGACATTTGATACATAAAAAGATAAATATTTAATGATGTTTTAGTAAATAATATAAAAAGATTTCGTTTAAATGAACGCTTTCTAGAAAGAGTGAATATATGTTTTCACTGTATCTTCCCTTCCTTACGGTAACATATTTTTTAGTGCTCGGCTTATTTTTACCTACATAATTTCATAACTAATTTTTGAAATTTCATTATCTAAATAAAAATTTTAATATTAAGTTTTTTGTTCAAAAAAATAAAAAATAATTTATAAAACTAAATTATCTGACAGTATTAAAATATATGTCGCGTCTCTATTTCAAATGTTCATTCTCTATTCCAAATATTATCAACCTAGAAAAATAGAAAATTATATAAATTTGTCAATTAAATAAAGAATATGTTAATTGAGTTCATAACATATTTATGAGATATATTTGTTAGGACATGACCACCGTTTTTAGAATATTGTTGAACTTGCTTTATTTGATTATATTCATTATTGTTTAACCGTCTCCTCTTTCTATTTAAAATTGTTTTTCATACTTGTCACACAAATAAAATATTAAATTGAGAAATAAAACTGATCAAATATAAAATCAAAAAAATGATACACTCATTTTTCCTATGATACTATCATTTTTTTGACTTCTATCTCTTAGGTATTTATGGTTATATAAAATTTAATAGAATTAACTTTAGATTGTAAAATAAATTGTATATTTGAAAGATGTATCGTTTAACATTAAAAGATCCAGCTCTAGTTACAACATGTACACTGATGACAATCATTCAAGTCATCACACAAGCAGCTAGTTGTGACTCAACTAAATGTGGGAGACTGCCTGATAGAGTGATCTATATTAGAAACCCCACGAACCAGAAATCAAAATCATCCCCCGTTATGTACTTGCTACTTGATCTTCCCTAGTGGGATCACGACCTGGATAAATTGTACACACTAACTTCAGATCATATACAATGTAGTGTATTCTGAACAATGTAACATCTATTTATAGTTACCTTGTAATGTATTCTTAACATATCTCCGGTTGAAGAAAATACTTTCACTGCAAAAGGCAATTCTGTCTGTCGAGATAAAGAGGAGTCCTGCAATTGGACCAGCTGTCGTCGAAAGATAGCATTGGGAAGCTTTTAACAACTTCTCTCCTCTCATGCTGAATTTCTGGTTGAAAACTTTAGTAAGCCCTCCTGTTCGGAGAATCATCACCCCTAGGTTCAGCTTGCCTTTCAGTGTTTCACTTATTCTGGGGCCTAATTTCATTGCAGAGAAAGAGATGTCAGATCTTGGAGAAACGATAAATGATTGAGATGGTTGGCCTAATGGAGCTCATTATGCATGATTTCCCTCTGATATCAGTAAGATTTTTAGAAGTTATTACCATGCTCTCTGATTCTGAGTGCAAAACTTTTGGTGCTTTTACTCTAGCATCTATGACTTGTTACTAGAAGAGATAATATTAGACGACGACAGAGGAACACATACTCTGTTGCAATAGAAAATTAGCATTCTGAGAGGGATTATAGCATTGTAATTCGAGATTATGGTCCTTTAAAAGGTTGTCTAATAATTTCTCAGTTGAGTATGCTGCTGAGTCGATTGGAATCCCAATTACAGGTTCTTGGACTTGATTCTTCACATTTTAAGAATGACTGCTTTGAGATTGTAAGATATCAAGGTTGAGATGAGTCTTGTAAGGATATGAACTCTGCATAAGGTATATATATACATTAAAAAAATTATGACTTGGGTTGGTGCATTTGAGCTTTTAGTTACCTGACTCATCCAACCATCATCTACATATCAAAGGCCCCATTATTTCACTCTTAACCGACTTAGATTTCAATTAGGTCAGCTGTTAAATCGTTCAATATCAGCACATTGCTTAGTCTTTGTATGCTGACACAGTGCAGATGTGGAACTGAGCTGGAACTTTGGATTTGTGAGGCCAGCCTGCTTTTGACACCAAAGATCCAAAGCCAGAGAGATTTAAAGCTACAGTTTATGCAGTTCTCCGGTTGAATTTAAGTATCTGAAGCAGTCAACCTGCAAGGTTCTTTTTTCGGTCTCTTAGTGTCCACAGAAAATGAAAACTTATGATATCTCTTTCAAAATTTTGTTTTAAGAATTAGTAAGCTAAAAGACCAAACAACGTTAGTGAGGTCCAAACTGTGTCTACGAGGCCAGCAGAATATGCTTTCAGGAACACATTTATTCAATTTTAATTCCATCTTACATCAGAATTCCCAAATTGCCAACTTCAAGATTCATAGTACAAAGCCTCGTGAGTTATGAGAGTATTACATTTGTATTTTCCTGTCGGGTACCTATTTCTTTGTTACATCAATTGCTAAAGCATTTTAAGATTAGTAGAGTATTCATCTGACAAACTGCAGTCTGAAGATTTAGAAGGATATGCAGACATCGTAGTCACTAAAGAGTAACGACCAAATATAAGCATTCATTTTCCATACAGGCTCCTCTATTCCATCGTTTACATAAGAGTAATTTTCTACTAAATATAGTAGGGACTAGGAACCAAGCAAGTCCTGTAAGAAAGTAACAAATTTTATGTAAAGACCATCTTTGCTTGCATGAGTAATATAGAATGATAAGAAAAAGATTCCACTGCTATTTCTGAAATCCCTCTTGTTCATTGCTTCCACGTGTATATATTTAGTGGTCTTCTTTGTGAGATCTCTACCAAAATTGTCTTATTGGCATGTAACAGACATGTGTTCAACCTTTGGAATCTCAAATTTATACAAGACGACATGTGTTTAACCTTTGGAATCTCAAATTTATACAAGACGAACAAGAACGATGAGACATCAAAATAGTATGCACCAGTGATGGATTTTCATTAAGAAAAATGAATATTTGGTACATATATATTGCCTAAACATACTGCCTAGTCCCATGGCCATAACACCGAAATACATATATGTAACATGGGAAGAATGAACGTTCGTGTCGTGGTCATTGAGATTCATACACTGCTAGCTGAAGAAACTTGTAAGTTCTCTGATGGTTAAGAAATCCCATGAACCAAAACTCAAAGTCATCCTCTGTAACTATATCTATATACTTTCTTGATGGATCTTGGACATTTTCACTTTCGTTTGCTCTTTTTATCTTGTTCAACGGAACTGAAACCTTGTAATGAATCCGAATTAAATCCCCTGTTGAAGTAGAGACCTTGATTGATCTTTCACTGCAGAATGCAATTCTATCGGTTGAGATAAATAGTAATCCGGCTATTGGACCAGCAGTTGTGGATAAATAGCATTGTGAAGCCTTCAATAGCTTTTCTCCTGATCTGACACTGAAGTTTTGTTTGAACACTTTCCTGACACCCCCTACTCGGAGAATTTTAGCTCCCAACCTTAACTTTCCCTTCACTGTTTCACTTAACTTAGGTCCAATTTTCACTGCATAAGTTGAAACAAATAACATTTAAGTAACGAATTGTATACAAGAATCAGTAACAAAACCAGATGATATATGACATTTCGTAAGCTCAGAACTAACCATGATCCCGGATGCCTTGAGCAAAATTCTCCACTTTCATACCAAGTTTGTTTATCCCATCCTTCATTAACTCTATCGTGCCTGCAGTTTCAAGAAAACTCTTAATTACAAAAGCATCCGGTGTAGCTTACGTAAACAATCAAAAATGTATGTGTGTACATATGATTAAAATTTTCTTTCTTTACATTTCGTGTACTAAAGAAAAGAGGTACTTACTCTGTCTAAATTTTGGAGATGCATAATATTGATTGCAAGCGATACATAAAATTCCTTCTTGACACATCTCAGCTGGATATACTGTTGAGCTGATCGGAATTCCAATAACTTGTCCTGGAATCTGGTTCTTCATGTTAAATTTTTGACCAACTGCAAATTGCTTGGTTCTCTGTAGGCCTCTGGTTGATCTTTACTTGTTTTCTGATGTGCCTTGTAGGATGAGTTACAACAACGCGTCTTACATGGTATTTATAGCGCAATTGAGAAGGTTAGTGGTATTTAACTTTACGCTGCATGACTCATGTTTGGCTCATCTATGAGACAAATGTGACGAGGCATGCATATTTTAAGATAAGACATGATAGAAAATTTATGCCCTGCTTTGTAAGCAAGCTAGCCGAAGGGTCTTAAGTCCCTGTCGGTATACGTAGGTATTTCCCTATTTTGTACAATTTTGTTATAGAGCAACAGAAAGTTCAGGGCCTGGAAGTTAGCTGAACTCAAAACCGAGCAGAAAGTAGTTGTTGCTAGTCTGAAACACAGTTAATGGTTTAAGAGAGCTCGCCTTAGCACTTGAATCGCGGAAAAATTAGAACGTTGATCGAGTTGTCAGAAGAATCTGGCTAAATATCAGACAGAAAATAAAACAAAAACAAAAAATCTTGCATAGTACAGGGACTTTTAATCATGCCAAGCATGATACTGATAGATCTTCTTTTACAAAGTTGAATCAATCAAACCATCTGATGTTTGGTCAAAACAAGTAAATTAATCTCATTGTGTATATGATTTGATTAAGGAAAGGAAAGAGTAGGTTCATCACATGCAAGTCATAAACAGCTGGTGCAAAAGTTTCAAATGCTTATGTGGACTGTCATCAATCTTTAATCCTTTTGTATCATGCATTTTCTTTATCTTGATGTCATTGATATATTGTAATCTTTGCTTATTAAAACATTAATGTATTAGTTGGTAAATTAATCCCTTTAATGTTGTTCCTCTAATATATAAGAACGTGTAGGACTGTAAATAGTTTAGGATATTCAGTGGTTGATAAAACTTTTAGCGGATCAGATCCTTTTAATTAGGGCAAACATATTTTACAAAAAAGTTTGGCATATACTGCAATAGAATTCCATCGATGTAGAGAAAGTCTTACACGGACCCTGGGACTATAACTAATCCAAAAATTAATACAATAAAGATTGTTTTAAAGCAATTAAATAAAGAAACAAGCTCTGTTATTTGCATAATCCCATGAACCGCATACAAACAAACTCTATTATTCACATCATTTATATCACTTGGCTATACGTTTAATAAGATAAATTCAAGATTAATTTCATAACCGCTTCTGTAATGAATATTGATGTACGGTAAAGGTCCAAAAGTTATTTACTTTGTAACATCTTCCATATTAATATAGTTATACAACTATACATTAATACAGATATGATTCATGTATATATATAGTCATTCCTTGTGCTTCATTTTCAAAACTTAATATAATATAATTTTACTGCATCATCTCATCACAAAAGGTAGAATTTTTATACTACTTGCTTCACAGAAAATGAAAAATTCCTCTGTTATGCTTTTCATCTCTCTTGCGATGATATTGGCGATTTCAGGTTAGTTCATTCCTGCAAAAAATATTTTAATCTCCTTAATATTTCCATCAATATAGATAATTTAAAGTTACATCATGTGCAGGTTTAAGATTGTCAAATGGTTTAGCTGAAGGGATAGTTGCTCGCGCTCCATACCATGCAGGGGCTCCAAACCATATATTGAACGCATACGATTGCAGTAAAGATGAAAGCATATGCAGCAAACGTTGTCCGGGATTTTGCTTCTATTGCTATTGTGATAAAATATCTAAAACTTGTAATTTTCATTGTGAATTGTGAATAGTATAATTATTGAGCCAAGGGCTTAATAAATGATTTACCACATTTTTATGAATTAATAAGGCAAGTCTTTATCTCAATTGGTGATTGTTTTTATTTTCATTGTACTAAAATTGAGTATAAGTGTCTTTCATATTTTTTAATACATCCTATAATCGAGAGGGACTACAAGATTAAGATGCGTTTAAGAACTATGATTGGGAGAGTGACCATGACAATAATAGCTTTAGAATGCCTTCTAAGAATTCAACAAACTTTAGTGATAATGAACAAGATTAATCTAACATTAGCCTAAATAAGGTTTTTTTTTATGTGTAACAGTTTGAAGGATGCGATCATTAACTATGTTGTTGAAAATAAAAGGGATATTTAGTTTGCTAAGAATGATTTGTAGATGGTTCAGTCTAAGTATGGGGAGAATGTCCTTGGTATTTATATTCCAGCACGATTGATGTTGATGGAATTTTAGACCATAAGCTTAGCTTTGTGTGGTCTCTGATTGGATGGCTAGGAAATTTGGAAATCATATGAGATTTAATCTTAAGTGGAAGCCGAGAGAAATTCAACAACACCTAAATGAAGTCCACGGTGTGTTAATTTTGAAAACCATTGTTAATTAGCAAGAAAATAGCATTGTCTGGAATTGAAGATGATATTGCTAAACAATATAAGAGATTATATGATTATGGAGTTGAGGTACTGGGATGAGCGTGCATATCCAGGTCCTGCTCAGGCTTCATTGTTAGCACCTTTTTGCTCTTGGCGAACTCAACTGCATTTTGGTGCACTGCCAACAAGATTCAATCAGACCTTAAGTATTTGATTACAGTAAGCAAGTAGCTGCAAATATCAGAATTGTTGAACATCTTGAGTTAAACATCAAAAAAATTTCAATTACTTAAATAAGTTTTTTAATAGATTTTAATTAAGAGTAGATGTATTCAGTGATAAAATAAAGATTTAAAATTCTCACACCATGGAACCGGAACTGAATATTTTGAATACAATTAATTTAATTTAATGGCTTGTAATTTCTCTATAGACAATAAGATCTTATAGATACTGAAAATAAAAATATTTGATCAGATGACCCCATCATAATACGAGTCTTATTTAATTCAGGTCACTTGCTGAGAATGGTTGTTAATTCAGATTTCTATCAGTTTATCCTAATGTGACTATTTGTCTCACCTGAGGTCGTTCGATGCTCGGTCAAAAGATAAAGAATGCAGTTACAATTGACACCAAACTTAAGTCTGATATAGATAAATGTAATTCGTAGTACCAGTCTTTCAGTTTGAATTTGGGTGTTACACAGTTCTTTCAGTTTGAATTTGGGTGTTACACAGTTACTGTTTCTGAGACAGAGAAAAAGTTGCATCTCTAAATATTTGAGTACATGTTTTGATTCTTTTGCATCTTAAAAGTTCTGCATCTCTGGATATATGAGTACATTAATACGATATCATAAAGAAGTTGGTTTTGAAATATTATTATTTTTGTATGGTATTTATGAGTTAGATGCCATCCCTATTCTACTCAGGCATGTATTCTTGTTGAGTCTTATCCCTTTTTTGCAAGACAGTCCCTGGTTATGTTATTAAAATATTTGAGACATTGAGGAGACGAACAATCTAAATTGCTCCATCCAGCTTAATAATTTTTTTAAAAAATTAGAGGACTCATAAATCACCAAGAAAAGTGTGCATGGTAAGTAGTTGTTTCATTATAGAAAATTAGTCATTTATATAGGTGGAAATTAGTTAATTTTTATTATAAAATATTACTACCTTAATGTAGATTATGAAGTACTTAGAAGATAATAATATTAAGGGAAATTTGTAAAAATACTCATATTTTTTAATTTATTTTCAATAATATGGTCAAAATTGCGTACATGGTTGCAACGCTAGCCGAAAATAGTTAACTTTTATGTCGCAAGAGTTGCAATTGAGGTTGCATATATAATTACACGGTATTTTGAAAAAAAATTACAACCAGGATATCTTTGAAAAATTCCCTAATAATAATATATAAGAAAATTATAGAAGAAGAGAGTCGTTACCATGCATAACTTTATAATACATTACTTGTACAAACTCGGTAAGATACACGCTTCAGGCTAAGTGATTTTTGGATTTTATTAACATAATTATACATCGTTTCATCACCATTGCAGACAACATACACAAAAACAACTTATATGTATACCTTGTGTGTGATTTCTCCTCTCACTACCATCGTCTTCGTTTATAACCACCGCCTCCAATAATAACCAACCGTCGTCTCTTTATCAACCATACAGATTTGCTCCTCCTAAAGATAGCTCTCAGCAAAGCTGTTCCTTTATAGCTCTTTGATTTCGACAATAAATCTACTCTTCCAAAGGTGGATCTGGCAATTAGCAAAAACCTTAGTAATAATTTGTTGTAGTATGTAAAACTAATGATAATTCGTATTAGTTATCATAATTTATTATCAAGTTTGATGCCTGTAGTGTATATATATTTTGTTTGCTGCTTAACATGAATAATTACCTGGGACAGGAATGGAGTCCGACTTAAATTGAAAAGAAAGGAAGAGGAAAGCAACGAGACCAAATGACCTAAGCATACAAAAATTCTATCAGACATTTTCGTCAACAGAAAATATATTTTTAATTAATATGTAGCATAACAAAAATATAAAATAAAATATCAAGAAATTCTGAAAATTTATAATAAATATTAAAAAACATTACTTACAAGTATACCATCCTTGAGCATTTTCTTCATTGTTTAAACTAAAAAAAAAAAGATAAATGATCAAGCATTTCAAAACTATTAAATTTTGATATGTCCTCCGCTAAGAAATCATTATTAAATTTAACAAACAAAGATTTTTGATTCATTTTTATGCCTAACATGGAACTCATTCAAAACCTTAATTCGAAGAGGAACCACAAGTCTATAATTTATATGTAAATCTAGATCTGCATTCAATGTATGTAATAGCATATTAAAAACAATGGAACACATGTGTATAAAATCATATAGAATCATCCCATCCATATATGAATATATTTATTTGTAATTTTATAATTTAACTACCTGTTGGCACATCGAGCCGAAGTTATCATCCATTATACAATTAGTACCAAAAGTTCTATCAATTGACAACTCTAGCCAACATCACAAACTACACAATATTCATATCTTAAAATACTCAATTTTATTTTAAGAGCTATATATATCAATATTTAACTTGTTAATAGAAAGACAAATTTTATAGAGAGGAGAGGAGGAGGGGGTTATGGTATATGGAGAATGACTGTCAGGGTTTTTATAGAGGCATGTAGAAGGATCGAGAACGATTGAGACATTTCTCATCATTAAAATATGTTCTTATTACTAAATTGCCCTTAAATTTTAAATTTCTTACATTATATATATATATATATATATATATATATATATATATATCAAATTTAAGTAACATTTATAATCACCAAAAACATTTTGGTAAAAAAACATCTCGGTTAGCCGAGGTCGAGAATCTTGTAAAATATATACATGTGTAAGTGTGTTCAACTATAAAAAGTAATGTTTTTATTAAAAAGTACAAGTTAAATCATTTACCAAACCTAATAGTCGAAGGAATAAAACAACTATATTTTATATTTCATATTATATTTATTTTTTAAAATATCCGCTATATAACATAATTCAGTTGAATTAAATCTGTTAACAAATTTTATAATATGTTCAATTTATAACACATAATGATAACTCAAAATATTGATCATACTATATCATACATAACATTTAAATTAAAATTATTTGAGTAACATTTGTAATTTCTTTAGTTTGTAACTTTTCATATACTGCAATAGAATTCCATCGATGCGGAGAAAGTCTTACCTAGACCCTCGGATTATAACTAATCTAAATATTAATACAATAAAGATTGTTTTAAAGCAATTAAATAAAGAAACAAGCTCTGTTATTCGCATAATCCCATGAATCGCGTAAAAATAAGCTCTATTATTCACATCATTTATATCATTTGGCTATACATTTAATAAGATAAATTCAAGATTAATTTCATAACCTCTTCTGTAATGAATATTGACGTACAGTAAAGGTCGAAAAGTTATTTACTTTGTAACATCTTCCACATTAATATTGTTCACAACTATACATTAATACAAATATGATTCATGTATATATATATAGTCATTCCTTGTGTTTCATTTTTAAAACTTAACAAAATATAATTTTGTTGCATCATCTCATCACAAAAGATAGAATTTTGATACTACTTGCTTCACAAAAAATGAAAAATTCCTCTGTTATGCTTGTCATCTCTCTTGCCATGATATTGGCAATTTCTGGTTAGTTCAATCTTGCAAAAAATATTTTAATCTCCTTTACAATAGTTCCATCAATATAGATAATTTAAAGTTACATCATGTGCAGGTTTAAGATTGTCAAATGGTTTAGCTGAAGGGATAGTTGCTCGCGCTCCATACCATGCAGGGGCTCCAAACCATATATTGAATGCATACGATTGCAGTAAAGATGAAAGCATATGCAGCAAACGTTGTCCGAGATTTTGCTTCAATTGCTATTGTGATAAAATATCTAAAACTTGTAATTTTCATTGTGAATTGTGAATAGTATAATTATTGAGCCAAGGGCTTAATAAATGATTTACCACATTTTTATGAATTAATAAGGCAAGTCTTTATCTCAATTGGTGATTGTTTTTATTTTCATTGTACTAAAATTGAGTATAAGTGTCTTTCATATTTTTTAATACATCCTATAATCGAGAGGGACTACAAGATTAAGATGCGTTTAAGAACTATGATTGGGAGAGTGACCATGACAATAATAGCTTTAGAATGCCTTCTAAGAATTCAACAAACTTTAGTGATAATGAACAAGATTAATCTAACATTAGCCTAAATAAGGTTTTTTTTTATGTGTAACAGTTTGAAGGATGCGATCATTAACTATGTTGTTGAAAATAAAAGGGATATTTAGTTTGCTAAGAATGATTTGTAGATGGTTCAGTCTAAGTATGGGGAGAATGTCCTTGGTATTTATATTCCAGCACGATTGATGTTGATGGAATTTTAGACCATAAGCTTAGCTTTGTGTGGTCTCTGATTGGATGGCTAGGAAATTTGGAAATCATATGAGATTTAATCTTAAGTGGAAGCCGAGAGAAATTCAACAACACCTAAATGAAGTCCACGGTGTGTTAATTTTGAAAACCATTGTTAATTAGCAAGAAAATAGCATTGTCTAGAATTGAAGATGATATTGCTAAACAATATAAGAGATTATATGATTATGGAGTTGAGGTACTGGGATGAGCGTGCATATCCAGGTCCTGCTCAGGCTTCATTGTTAGCACCTTTTTGCTCTGGGCGAACCCAACTGCATTTTGGTGCACTGCCAACAAGATTCAATCAGAACTTCAGTATTTGATTACAGTAAGCAAGTAGCTGCAAATATCAGAATGGTTGAACATCTTGAGTTAAACATCAAAAAAATTTCAATTATTTAAATAAGTTTTTTAATAGATGTTAATTAAGAGTAGATGTATTCAGTGATAAAATAAGGATTTAAAATGCTCACACAATGGAATCGGAACTGAATCTTTTGAATACAATTAATATAATTTAATGGCTTGTAATCTCTCTATAAACAATGAGATCTTATAGATACTGAAAATCTTATAGAACTGAATCTTTTGAATACAATTAATATAATTATGTGATTGTTTACGTTATTTAATATAAAATTAATTTACAAACATATATTAAATTATTAATTATAAAAGAAAACTACACAAGTTCAATTATAATGGCAATGAACATTTAATTCTTATTAGATATTTACATAATTTTTTATATAAAAAGTTAGAGATTTGAAGATAAATAAATAGACAAACAATTTATTTAATAAAACTAAGTATAATATATAGGGTCGCGCTCAAGAGAGAACCGGTGCTTAAAATAGAACCATAGAACCACTAAGGTTCTGCTGCGGAACCCTAAATTTTAAATATATTTTTAGGATCTAAATCTAAATACATGTTTTTTTCATATTTTTTCATCGATGTGTGTGTTAAAAAATAATTTTAAAATCTAATACATAGATATTGACATTTTTTGCATGTGAAGTTCTGCTGCAGAACCCTAACTCATACTTAAGTTCTGCTGCAGAACCCTGCCAAGGGTTCTATGGTTATCTCTCTAATGGTTCTCTCTAGAACATGACCCATATACATAGGAGTTTATGAAATTTGGGCCCCTTGAAATTTGAGGCCCTGTGCAAATGCTCCACTTGCACATGTTAATAGCCGGCTCTGATCTGAGTTCAGTGCTGACTGAAATAATCTTTGCAAGATAACATTGCCAGTTTATTTACTGCATCAAACAGATGGAAATGTATTTTACATGATGGAATGCTATTTATGAAACATGGGAAGAATGAACGTTCGTGTCGTGGTCATTGAGATTCATACACTGCTAGCTGAAGAAACTTGTAAGTTCTCTGATGGTTAAGAAATCCCATGAACCAAAACTCATAGTCATCCTCTGTAACTATATCTATATACTTTCTTGATGGATCTTGGACATTTTCACTTTCGTTTGCTCTTTTTATCTTGTTCAACGGAACTGAAACCTTGTAATGAATCCGAATTAAATCCCCTGTTGAAGTAGAGACCTTGATTGATCTTTCACTGCAGAATGCAATTCTATCGGTTGAGATAAATAGTAATCCGGCTATTGGACCAGCAGTTGTAGATAAATAGCATTGTGAAGCCTTCAATAGCTTTTCTCCTGATCTGATACTGAAGTTTTGTTTGAACACTTTCCTGACACCCCCTACTCGGAGAATTTTAGCTCCCAACCTTAACTTTCCCCTCACTGTTTCACTCAACTTAGGTCCAATTTTCACTGCATAAGTTGAAACAAATATCATTTAAGTAACAAACTGTATACAAGAATCAGTAACAAAACCAGATGATATTTGACATTTCTTAAGCTCAGAACTAACCATGATCCCGAATGCCTTGAGCAAAATTCTCCACTTTCATACCAAGTTTGTTTATCCCATCCTTCATTAACTCTATCGTGCCTGCAGTTTCAAGAAAACGCTTAATTACAAAAGGATCCGGTGTAGCTTACATAAACAATAAAAAATGTATGTGTGTACATATGATTAAAATTTTCTCTTTACATTTCGTGTACTAAAGAAAATAGGTACTTAACTCTGTCTAAATTTTGGAGATGCATAATATTGATTGCAAGCGATACATAAAGATCCTTCCCGAGGCATCTCAGCTGGATATACTGTTGAGCTGATCGGAATTCCAATAACTTGTCCTGGAATCTGGTTCTTCATTTTTAAATTTTTACGAACTGCAAATTGCTTGGTTCTCTGTAAGCCTCTGGTTGATCTTTACTTGTTTTCTGATGTGCCTTGTAGGATGAATTACAACAACGCGTCTTACATGGTATTTATAGCGCAATTGAGAAGGTTAGTGGTATTTAACTTTACGCTGCATGACTCATGTTTGGCTCATCTATGAGACAAATGTGACGAGGCATGCATATTTTAAGATAAGACATGATAGAAAATTTATGCCCTGCTTTGTAAGCAAGCTAGCCGAAGGGTCTTAAGTCCCTGTCGGTATACGTAGGTATTTCCCTATTTTGTACAATTTTGTTATAGAGCAACAGAAAGTTCAGGGCCTGGAAGTTAGCTGAACTCAAAACCGAGCAGAAAGTAGTTGTTGCTAGTCTGAAACACAGTTAATGGTTTAAGAGAGCTTGCTTTAGCACTTGAATCGCGGAAAAATTAGAACGTTGATCGAGTTGTCAGAAGAATCTGGCTAAATATCAGACAGAAAATAAAAGAAAAACAAAAAATCTTGCATAGTACAGGGACTTTTAATCATGCCAAGCATGATACTGATAGATCTTCTTGTACAAAGTTGAATCAATCAAACCATCTGATGTTTGGTCAAAACAAGTAAAATAATCTCATAGTGTATATGATTTTATTAAGGAAAGGAAAGAGTAGGTTCATCACATGCAAGTCATAAACAGCTGGTGCAAAAGTTTCAAATGCTTATGTGGACTGTCATCAATCTTTAATCCTTTTGTATCATGCATTTTCTTTATCTTGATGTCATTGTTATATTGTAATCTTTGCTTATTAAAACATTACTGTATTAGTTGGTAAATTAATCCCTTTAATGTTGTTCCTCTAATATATAAGAACGTGTAGGACTGTAAATAGTTTAGGATATCCAGTGGTTGATAAAACTTTTAGCGGATCAGATCCTTTTAATTATGGCAAACATATCTTACAAAAAAGTTTGGCATATACTGCAATAGAATTCCATCGATGTAGAGAAAGTCTTACACGGACCCTGGGACTATAACTAATCTAAAAATTAATACAATAAAGATTGTTTTAAAGCAATTACATAAAGAAACAAGCTCTGTTATTCGCATAATCCCATGAACCGCATAAAAACAAGCTCTATTATTCACATCATTTATATCACTTGGCTATACGTTTAATAAGATAAATTCAAGATTAATTTCATAACCTCTTCTGTAATGAATATTGATGTACGGTAAAGGTCCAAAAGTTATTTACTTTGTAACATCTTCCATATTAATATAGTTATACAACTATACATTAATACAAATATGATTCATGTATATATATAGTCATTCCTTGTGCTTCATTTTCAAAACTTAATATAATATAATTTTACTGCATCATCTCATCACAAAAGGTAGAATTTTTATACTACTTGCTTCACAGAAAATGAAAAATTCCTCTGTTATGCTTTTCATCTCTCTTGCGATGATATTGGCGATTTCAGGTTAGTTCATTCCTGCAAAAAATATTTTAATCTCCTTAATATTTCCATCAATATAGATAATTTAAAGTTACATCATGTGCAGGTTTAAGATTGTCAAATGGTTTAGCTGAAGGGATAGTTGCTCGCGCTCCATACCATGCAGGGGCTCCAAACCATATATTGAACGCATACGATTGCAGTAAAGATGAAAGCATATGCAGCAAACGTTGTCCGGGATTTTGCTTCTATTGCTATTGTGATAAAATATCTAAAACTTGTAATTTTCATTGTGAATTGTGAATAGTATAATTATTGAGCCAAGGGCTTAATAAATGATTTACCACATTTTTATGAATTAATAAGGCAAGTCTTTATCTCAATTGGTGATTGTTTTTATTTTCATTGTACTAAAATTGAGTATAAGTGTCTTTCATATTTTTTAATACATCCTATAATCGAGAGGGACTACAAGATTAAGATGCGTTTAAGAACTATGATTGGGAGAGTGACCATGACAATAATAGCTTTAGAATGCCTTCTAAGAATTCAACAAACTTTAGTGATAATGAACAAGATTAATCTAACATTAGCCTAAATAAGGTTTTTTTTTATGTGTAACAGTTTGAAGGATGCGATCATTAACTATGTTGTTGAAAATAAAAGGGATATTTAGTTTGCTAAGAATGATTTGTAGATGGTTCAGTCTAAGTATGGGGAGAATGTCCTTGGTATTTATATTCCAGCACGATTGATGTTGATGGAATTTTAGACCATAAGCTTAGCTTTGTGTGGTCTCTGATTGGATGGCTAGGAAATTTGGAAATCATATGAGATTTAATCTTAAGTGGAAGCCGAGAGAAATTCAACAACACCTAAATGAAGTCCACGGTGTGTTAATTTTGAAAACCATTGTTAATTAGCAAGAAAATAGCATTGTCTGGAATTGAAGATGATATTGCTAAACAATATAAGAGATTATATGATTATGGAGTTGAGGTACTGGGATGAGCGTGCATATCCAGGTCCTGCTCAGGCTTCATTGTTAGCACCTTTTTGCTCTGGGCGAACTCAACTGCATTTTGGTGCACTGCCAACAAGATTCAATCAGACCTTAAGTATTTGATTACAGTAAGCAAGTAGCTGCAAATATCAGAATTGTTGAACATCTTGAGTTAAACATCAAAAAAATTTCAATTACTTAAATAAGTTTTTTAATAGATTTTAATTAAGAGTAGATGTATTCAGTGATAAAATAAAGATTTAAAATTCTCACACCATGGAACCGGAACTGAATATTTTGAATACAATTAATTTAATTTAATGGCTTGTAATTTCTCTATAGACAATAAGATCTTATAGATACTGAAAATAAAAATATTTGATCAGATGACCCCATCATAATACGAGTCTTATTTAATTCAGGTCACTTGCTGAGAATGGTTGTTAATTCAGATTTCTATCAGTTTATCCTAATGTGACTATTTGTCTCACCTGAGGTCGTTCGATGCTCGGTCAAAAGATAAAGAATGCAGTTACAATTGACACCAAACTTAAGTCTGATATAGATAAATGTAATTCGTAGTACCAGTCTTTCAGTTTGAATTTGGGTGTTACACAGTTCTTTCAGTTTGAATTTGAGTGTTACACAGTTACTGTTTCTGAGACAGAGAAAAAGTTGCATCTCTAAATATTTGAGTACATGTTTTGATTCTTTTGCATCTTAAAAGTTCTGCATCTCTGGATATATGAGTACATTAATACGATATCATAAAGAAGTTGGTTTTGAAATATTATTATTTTTGTATGGTATTTATGAGTTAGATGCCATCCCTATTCTACTCAGGCATGTATTCTTGTTGAGTCTTATCCCTTTTTTGCAAGACAGTCCCTGGTTATGTTATTAAAATATTTGAGACATTGAGGAGACGAACAATCTAAATTGCTCCATCCAGCTTAATAATTTTTTTAAAAAATTAGAGGACTCATAAATCACCAAGAAAAGTGTGCATGGTAAGTAGTTGTTTCATTATAGAAAATTAGTCATTTATATAGGTGGAAATTAGTTAATTTTTATTATAAAATATTACTACCTTAATGTAGATTATGAAGTACTTAGAAGATAATAATATTAAGGGAAATTTGTAAAAATACTCATATTTTTTAATTTATTTTCAATAATATGGTCAAAATTGCGTACATGGTTGCAACGCTAGCCGAAAATAGTTAACTTTTATGTCGCAAGAGTTGCAATTGAGGTTGCATATATAATTACACGGTATTTTGAAAAAAAATTACAACCAGGATATCTTTGAAAAATTCCCTAATAATAATATATAAGAAAATTATAGAAGAAGAGAGTCGTTACCATGCATAACTTTATAATACATTACTTGTACAAACTCGGTAAGATACACGCTTCAGGCTAAGTGATTTTTGGATTTTATTAACATAATTATACATCGTTTCATCACCATTGCAGACAACATACACAAAAACAACTTATATGTATACCTTGTGTGTGATTTCTCCTCTCACTACCATCGTCTTCGTTTATAACCACCGCCTCCAATAATAACCAACCGTCGTCTCTTTATCAACCATACAGATTTGCTCCTCCTAAAGATAGCTCTCAGCAAAGCTGTTCCTTTATAGCTCTTTGATTTCGACAATAAATCTACTCTTCCAAAGGTGGATCTGGCAATTAGCAAAAACCTTAGTAATAATTTGTTGTAGTATGTAAAACTAATGATAATTCGTATTAGTTATCATAATTTATTATCAAGTTTGATGCCTGTAGTGTATATATATTTTGTTTGCTGCTTAACATGAATAATTACCTGGGACAGGAATGGAGTCCGACTTAAATTGAAAAGAAAGGAAGAGGAAAGCAACGAGACCAAATGACCTAAGCATACAAAAATTCTATCAGACATTTTCGTCAACAGAAAATATATTTTTAATTAATATGTAGCATAACAAAAATATAAAATAAAATATCAAGAAATTCTGAAAATTTATAATAAATATTAAAAAACATTACTTACAAGTATACCATCCTTGAGCATTTTCTTCATTGTTTAAACTAAAAAAAAAAAGATAAATGATCAAGCATTTCAAAACTATTAAATTTTGATATGTCCTCCGCTAAGAAATCATTATTAAATTTAACAAACAAAGATTTTTGATTCATTTTTATGCCTAACATGGAACTCATTCAAAACCTTAATTCGAAGAGGAACCACAAGTCTATAATTTATATGTAAATCTAGATCTGCATTCAATGTATGTAATAGCATATTAAAAACAATGGAACACATGTGTATAAAATCATATAGAATCATCCCATCCATATATGAATATATTTATTTGTAATTTTATAATTTAACTACCTGTTGGCACATCGAGCCGAAGTTATCATCCATTATACAATTAGTACCAAAAGTTCTATCAATTGACAACTCTAGCCAACATCACAAACTACACAATATTCATATCTTAAAATACTCAATTTTATTTTAAGAGCTATATATATCAATATTTAACTTGTTAATAGAAAGACAAATTTTATAGAGAGGAGAGGAGGAGGGGGTTATGGTATATGGAGAATGACTGTCAGGGTTTTTATAGAGGCATGTAGAAGGATCGAGAACGATTGAGACATTTCTCATCATTAAAATATGTTCTTATTACTAAATTGCCCTTAAATTTTAAATTTCTTACATTATATATATATATATATATATATATATATATATCAAATTTAAGTAACATTTATAATCACCAAAAACATTTTGGTAAAAAAACATCTCGGTTAGCCGAGGTCGAGAATCTTGTAAAATATATACATGTGTAAGTGTGTTCAACTATAAAAAGTAATGTTTTTATTAAAAAGTACAAGTTAAATCATTTACCAAACCTAATAGTCGAAGGAATAAAACAACTATATTTTATATTTCATATTATATTTATTTTTTAAAATATCCGCTATATAACATAATTCAGTTGAATTAAATCTGTTAACAAATTTTATAATATGTTCAATTTATAACACATAATGATAACTCAAAATATTGATCATACTATATCATACATAACATTTAAATTAAAATTATTTGAGTAACATTTGTAATTTCTTTAGTTTGTAACTTTTCATATACTGCAATAGAATTCCATCGATGCGGAGAAAGTCTTACCTAGACCCTCGGATTATAACTAATCTAAATATTAATACAATAAAGATTGTTTTAAAGCAATTAAATAAAGAAACAAGCTCTGTTATTCGCATAATCCCATGAATCGCGTAAAAATAAGCTCTATTATTCACATCATTTATATCATTTGGCTATACATTTAATAAGATAAATTCAAGATTAATTTCATAACCTCTTCTGTAATGAATATTGACGTACAGTAAAGGTCGAAAAGTTATTTACTTTGTAACATCTTCCACATTAATATTGTTCACAACTATACATTAATACAAATATGATTCATGTATATATATATAGTCATTCCTTGTGTTTCATTTTTAAAACTTAACAAAATATAATTTTGTTGCATCATCTCATCACAAAAGATAGAATTTTGATACTACTTGCTTCACAAAAAATGAAAAATTCCTCTGTTATGCTTGTCATCTCTCTTGCCATGATATTGGCAATTTCTGGTTAGTTCAATCTTGCAAAAAATATTTTAATCTCCTTTACAATAGTTCCATCAATATAGATAATTTAAAGTTACATCATGTGCAGGTTTAAGATTGTCAAATGGTTTAGCTGAAGGGATAGTTGCTCGCGCTCCATACCATGCAGGGGCTCCAAACCATATATTGAATGCATACGATTGCAGTAAAGATGAAAGCATATGCAGCAAACGTTGTCCGAGATTTTGCTTCAATTGCTATTGTGATAAAATATCTAAAACTTGTAATTTTCATTGTGAATTGTGAATAGTATAATTATTGAGCCAAGGGCTTAATAAATGATTTACCACATTTTTATGAATTAATAAGGCAAGTCTTTATCTCAATTGGTGATTGTTTTTATTTTCATTGTACTAAAATTGAGTATAAGTGTCTTTCATATTTTTTAATACATCCTATAATCGAGAGGGACTACAAGATTAAGATGCGTTTAAGAACTATGATTGGGAGAGTGACCATGACAATAATAGCTTTAGAATGCCTTCTAAGAATTCAACAAACTTTAGTGATAATGAACAAGATTAATCTAACATTAGCCTAAATAAGGTTTTTTTTTATGTGTAACAGTTTGAAGGATGCGATCATTAACTATGTTGTTGAAAATAAAAGGGATATTTAGTTTGCTAAGAATGATTTGTAGATGGTTCAGTCTAAGTATGGGGAGAATGTCCTTGGTATTTATATTCCAGCACGATTGATGTTGATGGAATTTTAGACCATAAGCTTAGCTTTGTGTGGTCTCTGATTGGATGGCTAGGAAATTTGGAAATCATATGAGATTTAATCTTAAGTGGAAGCCGAGAGAAATTCAACAACACCTAAATGAAGTCCACGGTGTGTTAATTTTGAAAACCATTGTTAATTAGCAAGAAAATAGCATTGTCTAGAATTGAAGATGATATTGCTAAACAATATAAGAGATTATATGATTATGGAGTTGAGGTACTGGGATGAGCGTGCATATCCAGGTCCTGCTCAGGCTTCATTGTTAGCACCTTTTTGCTCTGGGCGAACCCAACTGCATTTTGGTGCACTGCCAACAAGATTCAATCAGAACTTCAGTATTTGATTACAGTAAGCAAGTAGCTGCAAATATCAGAATGGTTGAACATCTTGAGTTAAACATCAAAAAAATTTCAATTATTTAAATAAGTTTTTTAATAGATGTTAATTAAGAGTAGATGTATTCAGTGATAAAATAAGGATTTAAAATGCTCACACAATGGAATCGGAACTGAATCTTTTGAATACAATTAATATAATTTAATGGCTTGTAATCTCTCTATAAACAATGAGATCTTATAGATACTGAAAATCTTATAGAACTGAATCTTTTGAATACAATTAATATAATTATGTGATTGTTTACGTTATTTAATATAAAATTAATTTACAAACATATATTAAATTATTAATTATAAAAGAAAACTACACAAGTTCAATTATAATGGCAATGAACATTTAATTCTTATTAGATATTTACATAATTTTTTATATAAAAAGTTAGAGATTTGAAGATAAATAAATAGACAAACAATTTATTTAATAAAACTAAGTATAATATATAGGGTCGCGCTCAAGAGAGAACCGGTGCTTAAAATAGAACCATAGAACCACTAAGGTTCTGCTGCGGAACCCTAAATTTTAAATATATTTTTAGGATCTAAATCTAAATACATGTTTTTTTCATATTTTTTCATCGATGTGTGTGTTAAAAAATAATTTTAAAATCTAATACATAGATATTGACATTTTTTGCATGTGAAGTTCTGCTGCAGAACCCTAACTCATACTTAAGTTCTGCTGCAGAACCCTGCCAAGGGTTCTATGGTTATCTCTCTAATGGTTCTCTCTAGAACATGACCCATATACATAGGAGTTTATGAAATTTGGGCCCCTTGAAATTTGAGGCCCTGTGCAAATGCTCCACTTGCACATGTTAATAGCCGGCTCTGATCTGAGTTCAGTGCTGACTGAAATAATCTTTGCAAGATAACATTGCCAGTTTATTTACTGCATCAAACAGATGGAAATGTATTTTACATGATGGAATGCTATTTATGAAACATGGGAAGAATGAACGTTCGTGTCGTGGTCATTGAGATTCATACACTGCTAGCTGAAGAAACTTGTAAGTTCTCTGATGGTTAAGAAATCCCATGAACCAAAACTCATAGTCATCCTCTGTAACTATATCTATATACTTTCTTGATGGATCTTGGACATTTTCACTTTCGTTTGCTCTTTTTATCTTGTTCAACGGAACTGAAACCTTGTAATGAATCCGAATTAAATCCCCTGTTGAAGTAGAGACCTTGATTGATCTTTCACTGCAGAATGCAATTCTATCGGTTGAGATAAATAGTAATCCGGCTATTGGACCAGCAGTTGTAGATAAATAGCATTGTGAAGCCTTCAATAGCTTTTCTCCTGATCTGATACTGAAGTTTTGTTTGAACACTTTCCTGACACCCCCTACTCGGAGAATTTTAGCTCCCAACCTTAACTTTCCCCTCACTGTTTCACTCAACTTAGGTCCAATTTTCACTGCATAAGTTGAAACAAATATCATTTAAGTAACAAACTGTATACAAGAATCAGTAACAAAACCAGATGATATTTGACATTTCTTAAGCTCAGAACTAACCATGATCCCGAATGCCTTGAGCAAAATTCTCCACTTTCATACCAAGTTTGTTTATCCCATCCTTCATTAACTCTATCGTGCCTGCAGTTTCAAGAAAACGCTTAATTACAAAAGGATCCGGTGTAGCTTACATAAACAATAAAAAATGTATGTGTGTACATATGATTAAAATTTTCTCTTTACATTTCGTGTACTAAAGAAAATAGGTACTTAACTCTGTCTAAATTTTGGAGATGCATAATATTGATTGCAAGCGATACATAAAGATCCTTCCCGAGGCATCTCAGCTGGATATACTGTTGAGCTGATCGGAATTCCAATAACTTGTCCTGGAATCTGGTTCTTCATTTTTAAATTTTTACGAACTGCAAATTGCTTGGTTCTCTGTAAGCCTCTGGTTGATCTTTACTTGTTTTCTGATGTGCCTTGTAGGATGAATTACAACAACGCGTCTTACATGGTATTTATAGCGCAATTGAGAAGGTTAGTGGTATTTAACTTTACGCTGCATGACTCATGTTTGGCTCATCTATGAGACAAATGTGACGAGGCAAGATAAGACATGATAGAAAATTTATGCCCTGCTTTGTAAGCAAGCTAGCCGAAGGGTCTTAAGTCCCTGTCGGTATACGTAGGTATTTCCCTATTTTGTACAATTTTGTTATAGAGCAACAGAAAGTTCAGGGCCTGGAAGTTAGCTGAACTCAAAACCGAGCAGAAAGTAGTTGTTGCTAGTCTGAAACACAGTTAATGGTTTAAGAGAGCTTGCTTTAGCACTTGAATCGCGGAAAAATTAGAACGTTGATCGAGTTGTCAGAAGAATCTGGCTAAATATCAGACAGAAAATAAAACAAAAACAAAAAATCTTGCATAGTACAGGGACTTTTAATCATGCCAAGCATGATACTGATAGATCTTCTTGTACAAAGTTGAATCAATCAAACCATCTGATGTTTGGTCAAAACAAGTAAAATAATCTCATAGTGTATATGATTTTATTAAGGAAAGGAAAGAGTAGGTTCATCACATGCAAGTCATAAACAGCTGGTGCAAAAGTTTCAAATGCTTATGTGGACTGTCATCAATCTTTAATCCTTTTGTATCATGCATTTTCTTTATCTTGATGTCATTGTTATATTGTAATCTTTGCTTATTAAAACATTACTGTATTAGTTGGTAAATTAATCCCTTTAATGTTGTTCCTCTAATATATAAGAACGTGTAGGACTGTAAATAGTTTAGGATATCCAGTGGTTGATAAAACTTTTAGCGGATCAGATCCTTTTAATTATGGCAAACATATCTTACAAAAAAGTTTGGCATATACTGCAATAGAATTCCATCGATGTAGAGAAAGTCTTACACGGACCCTGGGACTATAACTAATCTAAAAATTAATACAATAAAGATTGTTTTAAAGCAATTACATAAAGAAACAAGCTCTGTTATTCGCATAATCCCATGAACCGCATAAAAACAAGCTCTATTATTCACATCATTTATATCACTTGGCTATACGTTTAATAAGATAAATTCAAGATTAATTTCATAACCTCTTCTGTAATGAATATTGATGTACGGTAAAGGTCCAAAAGTTATTTACTTTGTAACATCTTCCATATTAATATAGTTATACAACTATACATTAATACAAATATGATTCATGTAAATATATAGTCATTCCTTGTGTTTCATTTTCAAAACTTAATATAATATAATTTTACTGCATCATTTCATCACAAAAGGTAGAATTTTTATACTACTTGCTTCACAGAAAATGAAAAATTCCTCTATTATGCTTTTCATCTCTCTTGCCATGATATTGGCGATTTCGGGTTAGTTCATTCCTGCAAAAAATATTTTAATCTCCTTAATATTTCCATCAATATAGATGGTTTAAAGTTACATTATGTGCAGGTTTAAGATTGTCAAATGGTTTAGCTGAAGCAATAGTTGCTCGCGCTCCATACCATGCAGGGGCTCCAAACCATATATTGAACGCATACGATTGCAGTAAAGATGAAAGCATATGCAGCAAACGTTGTCCGGGATTTTGCTTCTATTGCTATTGTGATAAAATATCTAAAACTTGTAATTTTCATTGTGAATTGTGAATAGTATAATTATTGAGCCAAGGGCTTAATAAATGATTTACCACATTTTTATGAATTAATAAGGCAAGTCTTTATCTCAATTGGTGATTGTTTTTATTTTCATTGTACTAAAATTGAGTATAAGTGTCTTTCATATTTTTTAATACATCCTATAATCGAGAGGGACTACAAGATTAAGATGCGTTTAAGAACTATGATTGGGAGAGTGACCATGACAATAATAGCTTTAGAATGCCTTCTAAGAATTCAACAAACTTTAGTGATAATGAACAAGATTAATCTAACATTAGCCTAAATAAGGTTTTTTTTATGTGTAACAGTTTGAAGGATGCGATCATTAACTATGTTGTTGAAAATAAAAGGGATATTTAGTTTGCTAAGAATGATTTGTAGATGGTTCAGTCTAAGTATGGGGAGAATGTCCTTGGTATTTATATTCCAGCACGATTGATGTTGATGGAATTTTAGACCATAAGCTTAGCTTTGTGTGGTCTCTGATTGGATGTCTAGGAAATTTGGAAATCATATGAGATTTAATCTTAAGTGGAAGCCGAGAGAAATTCAACAACACCTAAATGAAGTCCACGGTGTGTTAATTTTGAAAACCATTGTTAATTAGCAAGAAAATAGCATTGTCTGGAATTGAAGATGATATTGCTAAACAATATAAGAGATTATATGATTATGGAGTTGAGGTACTGGGATGAGCGTGCATATCCAGGTCCTGCTCAGGCTTCATTGTTAGCACCTTTTTGCTCTGGGCGAACTCAACTGCATTTTGGTGCACTGCCAACAAGATTCAATCAGACCTTAAGTATTTGATTACAGTAAGCAAGTAGCTGCAAATATCAGAATTGTTGAACATCTTGAGTTAAACATCAAAAAAATTTCAATTACTTAAATAAGTTTTTTAATAGATTTTAATTAAGAGTAGATGTATTCAGTGATAAAATAAAGATTTAAAATTCTCACACCATGGAACCGGAACTGAATATTTTGAATACAATTAATTTAATTTAATGGCTTGTAATTTCTCTATAGACAATAAGATCTTATAGATACTGAAAATAAAAATATTTGATCAGATGACCCCATCATAATACGAGTCTTATTTAATTCAGGTCACTTGCTGAGAATGGTTGTTAATTCAGATTTCTATCAGTTTATCCTAATGTGACTATTTGTCTCACCTGAGGTCGTTCGATGCTCGGTCAAAAGATAAAGAATGCAGTTACAATTGACACCAAACTTAAGTCTGATATAGATAAATGTAATTCGTAGTACCAGTCTTTCAGTTTGAATTTGGGTGTTACACAGTTCTTTCAGTTTGAATTTGGGTGTTACACAGTTACTGTTTCTGAGACAGAGAAAAAGTTGCATCTCTAAATATTTGAGTACATGTTTTGATTCTTTTGCATCTTAAAAGTTCTGCATCTCTGGATATATGAGTACATTAATACGATATCATAAAGAAGTTGGTTTTGAAATATTATTATTTTTGTATGGTATTTATGAGTTAGATGCCATCCCTATTCTACTCAGGCATGTATTCTTGTTGAGTCTTATCCCTTTTTTGCAAGACAGTCCCTGGTTATGTTATTAAAATATTTGAGACATTGAGGAGACGAACAATCTAAATTGCTCCATCCAGCTTAATAATTTTTTTAAAAAATTAGAGGACTCATAAATCACCAAGAAAAGTGTGCATGGTAAGTAGTTGTTTCATTATAGAAAATTAGTCATTTATATAGGTGGAAATTAGTTAATTTTTATTATAAAATATTACTACCTTAATGTAGATTATGAAGTACTTAGAAGATAATAATATTAAGGGAAATTTGTAAAAATACTCATATTTTTTAATTTATTTTCAATAATATGGTCAAAATTGCGTACATGGTTGCAACGCTAGCCGAAAATAGTTAACTTTTATGTCGCAAGAGTTGCAATTGAGGTTGCATATATAATTACACGGTATTTTGAAAAAAAATTACAACCAGGATATCTTTGAAAAATTCCCTAATAATAATATATAAGAAAATTATAGAAGAAGAGAGTCGTTACCATGCATAACTTTATAATACATTACTTGTACAAACTCGGTAAGATACACGCTTCAGGCTAAGTGATTTTTGGATTTTATTAACATAATTATACATCGTTTCATCACCATTGCAGACAACATACACAAAAACAACTTATATGTATACCTTGTGTGTGATTTCTCCTCTCACTACCATCGTCTTCGTTTATAACCACCGCCTCCAATAATAACCAACCGTCGTCTCTTTATCAACCATACAGATTTGCTCCTCCTAAAGATAGCTCTCAGCAAAGCTGTTCCTTTATAGCTCTTTGATTTCGACAATAAATCTACTCTTCCAAAGGTGGATCTGGCAATTAGCAAAAACCTTAGTAATAATTTGTTGTAGTATGTAAAACTAATGATAATTCGTATTAGTTATCATAATTTATTATCAAGTTTGATGCCTGTAGTGTATATATATTTTGTTTGCTGCTTAACATGAATAATTACCTGGGACAGGAATGGAGTCCGACTTAAATTGAAAAGAAAGGAAGAGGAAAGCAACGAGACCAAATGACCTAAGCATACAAAAATTCTATCAGACATTTTCGTCAACAGAAAATATATTTTTAATTAATATGTAGCATAACAAAAATATAAAATAAAATATCAAGAAATTCTGAAAATTTATAATAAATATTAAAAAACATTACTTACAAGTATACCATCCTTGAGCATTTTCTTCATTGTTTAAACTAAAAAAAAAGATAAATGATCAAGCATTTCAAAACTATTAAATTTTGATATGTCCTCCGCTAAGAAATCATTATTAAATTTAACAAACAAAGATTTTTGATTCATTTTTATGCCTAACATGGAACTCATTCAAAACCTTAATTCGAAGAGGAACCACAAGTCTATAATTTATATGTAAATCTAGATCTGCATTCAATGTATGTAATAGCATATTAAAAACAATGGAACACATGTGTATAAAATCATATAGAATCATCCCATCCATATATGAATATATTTATTTGTAATTTTATAATTTAACTACCTGTTGGCACATCGAGCCGAAGTTATCATCCATTATACAATTAGTACCAAAAGTTCTATCAATTGACAACTCTAGCCAACATCACAAACTACACAATATTCATATCTTAAAATACTCAATTTTATTTTAAGAGCTATATATATCAATATTTAACTTGTTAATAGAAAGACAAATTTTATAGAGAGGAGAGGAGGAGGGGGTTATGGTATATGGAGAATGACTGTCAGGGTTTTTATAGAGGCATGTAGAAGGATCGAGAACGATTGAGACATTTCTCATCATTAAAATATGTTCTTATTACTAAATTGCCCTTAAATTTTAAATTTCTTACATTATATATATATATATATATATATCAAATTTAAGTAACATTTATAATCACCAAAAACATTTTGGTAAAAAAACATCTCGGTTAGCCGAGGTCGAGAATCTTGTAAAATATATACATGTGTAAGTGTGTTCAACTATAAAAAGTAATGTTTTTATTAAAAAGTACAAGTTAAATCATTTACCAAACCTAATAGTCGAAGGAATAAAACAACTATATTTTATATTTCATATTATATTTATTTTTTAAAATATCCGCTATATAACATAATTCAGTTGAATTAAATCTGTTAACAAATTTTATAATATGTTCAATTTATAACACATAATGATAACTCAAAATATTGATCATACTATATCATACATAACATTTAAATTAAAATTATTTGAGTAACATTTGTAATTTCTTTAGTTTGTAACTTTTCATATACTGCAATAGAATTCCATCGATGCGGAGAAAGTCTTACCTAGACCCTCGGATTATAACTAATCTAAATATTAATACAATAAAGATTGTTTTAAAGCAATTAAATAAAGAAACAAGCTCTGTTATTCGCATAATCCCATGAATCGCGTAAAAATAAGCTCTATTATTCACATCATTTATATCATTTGGCTATACATTTAATAAGATAAATTCAAGATTAATTTCATAACCTCTTCTGTAATGAATATTGACGTACAGTAAAGGTCGAAAAGTTATTTACTTTGTAACATCTTCCACATTAATATTGTTCACAACTATACATTAATACAAATATGATTCATGTATATATATATAGTCATTCCTTGTGTTTCATTTTTAAAACTTAACAAAATATAATTTTGTTGCATCATCTCATCACAAAAGATAGAATTTTGATACTACTTGCTTCACAAAAAATGAAAAATTCCTCTGTTATGCTTGTCATCTCTCTTGCCATGATATTGGCAATTTCTGGTTAGTTCAATCTTGCAAAAAATATTTTAATCTCCTTTACAATAGTTCCATCAATATAGATAATTTAAAGTTACATCATGTGCAGGTTTAAGATTGTCAAATGGTTTAGCTGAAGGGATAGTTGCTCGCGCTCCATACCATGCAGGGGCTCCAAACCATATATTGAATGCATACGATTGCAGTAAAGATGAAAGCATATGCAGCAAACGTTGTCCGGGATTTTGCTTCAATTGCTATTGTGATAAAATATCTAAAACTTGTAATTTTCATTGTGAATTGTGAATAGTATAATTATTGAGCCAAGGGCTTAATAAATGATTTACCACATTTTTATGAATTAATAAGGCAAGTCTTTATCTCAATTGGTGATTGTTTTTATTTTCATTGTACTAAAATTGAGTATAAGTGTCTTTCATATTTTTTAATACATCCTATAATCGAGAGGGACTACAAGATTAAGATGCGTTTAAGAACTATGATTGGGAGAGTGACCATGACAATAATAGCTTTAGAATGCCTTCTAAGAATTCAACAAACTTTAGTGATAATGAACAAGATTAATCTAACATTAGCCTAAATAAGGTTTTTTTTTATGTGTAACAGTTTGAAGGATGCGATCATTAACTATGTTGTTGAAAATAAAAGGGATATTTAGTTTGCTAAGAATGATTTGTAGATGGTTCAGTCTAAGTATGGGGAGAATGTCCTTGGTATTTATATTCCAGCACGATTGATGTTGATGGAATTTTAGACCATAAGCTTAGCTTTGTGTGGTCTCTGATTGGATGGCTAGGAAATTTGGAAATCATATGAGATTTAATCTTAAGTGGAAGCCGAGAGAAATTCAACAACACCTAAATGAAGTCCACGGTGTGTTAATTTTGAAAACCATTGTTAATTAGCAAGAAAATAGCATTGTCTAGAATTGAAGATGATATTGCTAAACAATATAAGAGATTATATGATTATGGAGTTGAGGTACTGGGATGAGCGTGCATATCCAGGTCCTGCTCAGGCTTCATTGTTAGCACCTTTTTGCTCTGGGCGAACCCAACTGCATTTTGGTGCACTGCCAACAAGATTCAATCAGAACTTCAGTATTTGATTACAGTAAGCAAGTAGCTGCAAATATCAGAATGGTTGAACATCTTGAGTTAAACATCAAAAAAATTTCAATTATTTAAATAAGTTTTTTAATAGATGTTAATTAAGAGTAGATGTATTCAGTGATAAAATAAGGATTTAAAATGCTCACACAATGGAATCGGAACTGAATCTTTTGAATACAATTAATATAATATAATGGCTTGTAATCTCTCTATAAACAATGAGATCTTATAGAAACATGGGAAGAATGAACGTTCGTGTCGTGGTCATTGAGATTCATACACTGCTAGCTGAAGAAACTTGTAAGTTCTCTGATGGTTAAGAAATCCCATGAACCAAAACTCATAGTCATCCTCTGTAACTATATCTATATACTTTCTTGATGGATCTTGGACATTTTCACTTTCGTTTGCTCTTTTTATCTTGTTCAACGGAACTGAAACCTTGTAATGAATCCGAATTAAATCCCCTGTTGAAGTAGAGACCTTGATTGATCTTTCACTGCAGAATGCAATTCTATCGGTTGAGATAAATAGTAATCCGGCTATTGGACCAGCAGTTGTAGATAAATAGCATTGTGAAGCCTTCAATAGCTTTTCTCCTGATCTGATACTGAAGTTTTGTTTGAACACTTTCCTGACACCCCCTACTCGGAGAATTTTAGCTCCCAACCTTAACTTTCCCCTCACTGTTTCACTCAACTTAGGTCCAATTTTCACTGCATAAGTTGAAACAAATATCATTTAAGTAACAAACTGTATACAAGAATCAGTAACAAAACCAGATGATATTTGACATTTCTTAAGCTCAGAACTAACCATGATCCCGAATGCCTTGAGCAAAATTCTCCACTTTCATACCAAGTTTGTTTATCCCATCCTTCATTAACTCTATCGTGCCTGCAGTTTCAAGAAAACGCTTAATTACAAAAGGATCCGGTGTAGCTTACATAAACAATAAAAAATGTATGTGTGTACATATGATTAAAATTTTCTCTTTACATTTCGTGTACTAAAGAAAATAGGTACTTAACTCTGTCTAAATTTTGGAGATGCATAATATTGATTGCAAGCGATACATAAAGATCCTTCCCGAGGCATCTCAGCTGGATATACTGTTGAGCTGATCGGAATTCCAATAACTTGTCCTGGAATCTGGTTCTTCATTTTTAAATTTTTACGAACTGCAAATTGCTTGGTTCTCTGTAAGCCTCTGGTTGATCTTTACTTGTTTTCTGATGTGCCTTGTAGGATGAATTACAACAACGCGTCTTACATGGTATTTATAGCGCAATTGAGAAGGTTAGTGGTATTTAACTTTACGCTGCATGACTCATGTTTGGCTCATCTATGAGACAAATGTGACGAGGCAAGATAAGACATGATAGAAAATTTATGCCCTGCTTTGTAAGCAAGCTAGCCGAAGGGTCTTAAGTCCCTGTCGGTATACGTAGGTATTTCCCTATTTTGTACAATTTTGTTATAGAGCAACAGAAAGTTCAGGGCCTGGAAGTTAGCTGAACTCAAAACCGAGCAGAAAGTAGTTGTTGCTAGTCTGAAACACAGTTAATGGTTTAAGAGAGCTTGCTTTAGCACTTGAATCGCGGAAAAATTAGAACGTTGATCGAGTTGTCAGAAGAATCTGGCTAAATATCAGACAGAAAATAAAAGAAAAACAAAAAATCTTGCATAGTACAGGGACTTTTAATCATGCCAAGCATGATACTGATAGATCTTCTTGTACAAAGTTGAATCAATCAAACCATCTGATGTTTGGTCAAAACAAGTAAAATAATCTCATAGTGTATATGATTTTATTAAGGAAAGGAAAGAGTAGGTTCATCACATGCAAGTCATAAACAGCTGGTGCAAAAGTTTCAAATGCTTATGTGGACTGTCATCAATCTTTAATCCTTTTGTATCATGCATTTTCTTTATCTTGATGTCATTGTTATATTGTAATCTTTGCTTATTAAAACATTACTGTATTAGTTGGTAAATTAATCCCTTTAATGTTGTTCCTCTAATATATAAGAACGTGTAGGACTGTAAATAGTTTAGGATATCCAGTGGTTGATAAAACTTTTAGCGGATCAGATCCTTTTAATTATGGCAAACATATCTTACAAAAAAGTTTGGCATATACTGCAATAGAATTCCATCGATGTAGAGAAAGTCTTACACGGACCCTGGGACTATAACTAATCTAAAAATTAATACAATAAAGATTGTTTTAAAGCAATTACATAAAGAAACAAGCTCTGTTATTCGCATAATCCCATGAACCGCATAAAAACAAGCTCTATTATTCACATCATTTATATCACTTGGCTATACGTTTAATAAGATAAATTCAAGATTAATTTCATAACCTCTTCTGTAATGAATATTGATGTACGGTAAAGGTCCAAAAGTTATTTACTTTGTAACATCTTCCATATTAATATAGTTATACAACTATACATTAATACAAATATGATTCATGTATATATATAGTCATTCCTTGTGTTTCATTTTCAAAACTTAATATAATATAATTTTACTGCATCATTTCATCACAAAAGGTAGAATTTTTATACTACTTGCTTCACGGAAAATGAAAAATTCCTCTATTATGCTTTTCATCTCTCTTGCCATGATATTGGCGATTTCGGGTTAGTTCATTCCTGCAAAAAATATTTTAATCTCCTTAATATTTCCATCAATATAGATGGTTTAAAGTTACATTATGTGCAGGTTTAAGATTGTCAAATGGTTTAGCTGAAGCAATAGTTGCTCGCGCTCCATACCATGCAGGGGCTCCAAACCATATATTGAACGCATACGATTGCAGTAAAGATGAAAGCATATGCAGCAAACGTTGTCCGGGATTTTGCTTCTATTGCTATTGTGATAAAATATCTAAAACTTGTAATTTTCATTGTGAATTGTGAATAGTATAATTATTGAGCCAAGGGCTTAATAAATGATTTACCACATTTTTATGAATTAATAAGGCAAGTCTTTATCTCAATTGGTGATTGTTTTTATTTTCATTGTACTAAAATTGAGTATAAGTGTCTTTCATATTTTTTAATACATCCTATAATCGAGAGGGACTACAAGATTAAGATGCGTTTAAGAACTATGATTGGGAGAGTGACCATCACAATAATAGCTTTAGAATGCCTTCAAAGAATTCAACAAACTTTAGTGATAATGAACAACATTAATCTAACATTAGCCTAAATAAGGTTTTTTTTTATGTGTAACAGTTTGAAGGATGCGATCATTAACTATGTTGTTGAAAATAAAAGGGATATTTAGTTTGCTAAGAATGATTTGTAGATGGTTCGGTTTAAGTATGGGGAGAATGTCCTTGGTATTTATATTCCAACACGATTGATGTTGATGGAATTTTAGACCATACGCTTAGCTTTGTGTGGTCTCTGATTGGATGGCTAGGAAATTTGGAAATCATATGAGATTTAATCTTAAGTGGAAGCCGAGAGAAATTCAACAACACCTAAATGAAGTCCACGATGTGTTAATTTTGAAAACCATTGTTAATTAGCAAGAAAATAGCATTGTCTGGAATTGAAGATGATATTGCTAAACAATATAAGAGATTATATGATTATGGAGTTGAGGTACTGGGATGAGCGTGCATATCCAGTTCCTGTTCTCATTTTGGTGCACTGCCAATAAGATTCAATCAGACCTTAAGTATTTGATTATAGTAAGCAAGTAGCTGTAAATATCAGAATGGTTGAACATCTTGAGTTAAACATCAAAAAAATTTCAATTACTTAAATAAGTTTTTTAATAGATGTTAATTAAGAGTAGATGTATTCAGTGATAAAATAAGGATTTAAAATGCTCACACCATGGAACCGGAACTGAATATTTTGAATACAATTAATTTAATTTAACGGCTTGTAATTTCTCTATAAACAATGAGATCTTATAGATACTGAAAATAAAAATATTTGATCAGATGACCCCATCATAATATGAGTCTTATTTAATTCAGGTCACTTGCGGAGAATGGTTGTTAATTCAGATTTCTATCAGTTTATCCTAATGTGACTATTTGTCTCACCTGAGGTCGTTCGATGCTCGGTCAAAAGATAAAGATCGATGCTCGGTCAAAAGATAAAGAATGCAGTTACAATTGACACAAAACTTAAGTCTGATATAGATAAATGTAATTCATAGTACTAGTCTTTTCGGTTCGAATTTGGGTGGTACACTGTTACTGTTTCTGAGACAGAGAAAAAGTTGTATCTCTAGATATATGAGTGCAGGTTTTGATTCTTGTTGCATCTTAAATGTTTTGCATCTCTGGATATTTGAGTACATTGATATGATATCATAAAGAAGTTGTTTTAAAAATATTATTATTTTTATATGGTAGCTCTTGTGGCTCATTGCCATTCTTTTCTACTCAGGCATGTATTCTTGTTGAGTCTTATCCTTTTTTTGCAAGACAGTCCCCGGTTCTGTTATTAAAATATTTGAGACATCGAGGAGACGAGCAAACTAAATTGCTTCATCCAGCTTAATAATTGTTTTAAGGAAATTAGAGGACTTGTAAATCAGCCATTTCACAGAAAAAATTATAAGAGAAGAGAGATATTCACCGGGAAAAGTGTGCATAACTAGTTGTTTCATTATAAAAAATTAGTCATTTATATAGCTTGAAATTATTAATTTCTATTATAAAATATTATTACCTTACTATCGATAATGAAGTAGACGATGATAATATTAATGGCAATTGGTAAAAACACCCATATTTTTTTACCTTATGTTCAAAAATATGTTTGAAATTCTATACATGGTTGCAACGCTAGCCGAAAATAATTAATTTTAATGTCGCAAGAGGTGCAATTGAGGTTGCATAAATAACACGGTATTTTAGAAAAAAAAATTACAACGATATCTTTGAAAAATTCCCTAATAATAATAATATATAAGAGACTTATTTTGCAGACAATATATAGAGAAACAACTTATATGTATACTTTGTTGTGATTTCTCCTCTCACTACCATCGTCTTCGTTTATAACCACCGCTATCAACCAGATTTGCTTCTCCTTCTGTAGATATCTCAGCAAAGCGTTCATTTATAACTCTTTGATTTCGACAGTTAATCTACTCTTCCAAAGGTGGATTTGGCAACTAACAAAAACCTTAGTAATAATTTGTTGAAGTATGTAAATTAATGGTAATTTATATAGTTATCATAATTCATTCTCAAGTTTGATGCCTATAGTGTGTGTGTATATATATATTTCTATTTGTTTGCTGCTTAACATGAATAATTACCTGGGACAGGTATGGGGTCATGCTGAAAAGGAAGGAGGACGAAAGCAACAAGGTCAAAGGATCTAAGCATACAAAAATTATATCAAACATTTTTGTCAACAGAAAAAATATTTTTTAATTGATATGTAGTATAACATAAATATAAAATAAAATATCAAGAAATTCTGCAAAATTAATAGATATTAAAAAACATTACTTACAAGTATATCATCCTTGAGCATTTTCTTCATTGTTTAAACCACAAAAAACGATAAATGATCAAGCACTTCAAAATTATTAAATTTTGATATGTCCACCACTAAAAAATCATCATTAAATTTAACAAACAAAGATTTTTGATTCAGTTTTATGCCTAACATAAAACTCATTCAAAGCCTTAATCCGAAGCAGGAACAGAAGTCCAAAAAATCACAATTAATATGATTTATATGTAAATCTAGATCTGCATTCAATGTATGTAATAGCATATTAAAAACAATCGAACCCACATATGTATAAAATCATATAGAATCATCGCATCCATATATGAATATATTTACTTGTAATTTTATAATCTAACTACCTGTTGGCACATCGAGCCGAAGTTATCTTCCATTATACAATTAAGACCAAAAGTTCTATCAATTGGCAATTCTAGCCAACATCACAAACTACACAATATTCAGATCTTAAAATACTTGAATTTATTGTAAGAGCTATATCGATATGTAACTTGTTAATAGAAAGACAAATTTCATAGGGAGGAGAGGAGGAGGGGATTATGGTATATGAAGAATGACTATTGGGGTTTTTATACAGGCATGTAGAAGGATCGAGAACGATTGAGACAGTTCTCATCATTAAAATATGTTCTTATTACTAAATTGTCCTTAAATTTTAAATTTCTTACATTATATATATCAAATTTAAGTAACATTTATAATCACCAAAAACATTTTGGTAAAAAAAACATCTCGGTTAGCCGAGGTCGAGAATCTTGTAAAATATATATATGTGTAAGTGTGTTCAACTATAAAAAGTAATATTTTTATTAAAAAGTACAAGTTAAATCATTTACTAAACCTAATAGTCGAAAGAATAAAACAACTATATTTTATATTTCATATTATATTTATTTTTTAAAATATCCGCTATATAACATAATTCAGTTGAATTAAATCTGTTAACAAATTTTTTAAATGTACAATTTATAACACGTAATGATAAGTTAAAATATCGATCATACTATATCATACATCACATTTAAATTTAAATTATTTGAGAAACATTTGTAATTTCCTTTGTTTGTAACTTTTCTTAAGTTAATGCTTAGTGTTAGTCATAGTTTGGAACAATAATAATATATATTTAGAAGTTAAGAAATATAAGGACTTTTTTATAAAAAAAGTCTAGGGGAATTACCTTGTATACTGTTTTTTCAATCTTATTTTCAAAAATACTACCTTCTCCAATCTTATTTTCAAAAATACTACCTTCTCTAAAATCTTTCAAATATACTATCTTTTTGAAAATATTCTCCAAAAATACGGTGGTTGTATATGCAACCATATATGCAACTACAAATCCTGATTTCAAATTTCAGTTTTCAAATGTCATTTTCGACGTCGAAAATGACATTTGAAAACTGAAACTTGAAATCAAGATTTGTAGTTGCAGGTTGCATATGGTTGTATTCAGTTGTATATGGTTGCATTCAGTTAGTTGATTCTATTGTAATTTAATGGCCCGCCAGGGGCACACCATACATCCGTTGTAACTTACAGTTTTCAGTTGCATTTAGTTGCATATGAGGTTGCATTTAGTTGCATATATATGAGGTTGCATTCAGTTGATTCAGTTAAGTGAGTATTACATTTTTTACATTTCTCTCCGGTATCTGTTTCTTTTTTACCTCAATTGCTAAAGCATTTTAAGATTAGTAGAGTATTCATCTGACAAACTGCAATCTGAAGATTTTAGAGGATATGCAGACATCGAAGTCACGAAAGAGTAAAGACCAAATATAAGCATTCATTTTCCGCAGGTTCCTCTATTCCATCTTTTACGGGTTCCTCTATTCCATCTTTTACCTAAGAGTATTGTTCTACTAAATATAGTAGGGACTAAGGACCAAGCAAGTCCAGTAAGATAGTAACAAACGTTACGTAAGGACCATCTGTGATTCCACTGTGATTTCTGGGATCCCACTTGTTCATTGCCTACACGAGTATTTAGCTGTTTTCTCTGTGAGAGAGTAGATCTCCACAACTGGACATGCCTTAAAATTAACCCGTCGCCTAGCACTTAAAAACACAGCTACAAAGAATCGTTGGAACAGTGCCTACTGGTCAGAAGCACCCTGTCGGCTAAATCATCTTAATGATGTACTAAAAAGCGTCATGTTCCACAACTCTTAATTACATATTTTTAGAATTTAAAATATGAATATGAGTTTTGTAAGGCCATTCTCCTAAGACCGCGTGGTTTTAAGAGAACTGTTAACTTAAATAGTCTTAGCAGCATGTAACAGACATGTGTTCAACCTTCGGAATTTCAAATTTATACAAGACGACATGTATTTAACCTTTGGAATAATATATACAAGACGAACAAGAAAGACGAGACATCAAAATAGTATGCACCAGTGCTATTGCACGAATTTTGAATCAGATGGATTTTCATTAAGAAAAATGAATATTTAGTGATAACTCCACATCCCGTTCCGGTAGCTCCTCCGCCGTGCACTGGTGTCTTGCGGTGTAGCTGCTGGTGGGTGTCTGCAAAACAACACCGGAGGGGGGTTTGAGCCCCGCGGCGCCTCCGGCGTGAGAATGAGTGCAGGTATCGGAATAGATGGACAGGAAATAAGCTATCTACACGTGGTGGGTGAAGGTGGCGTGTGGTGGCTGTATGATGGCTGTATGGTGGCTGTGTGTTTGTATTTTTACTGAGTGCACAAGTGTGTGTGAAATGTGAGTGTAGAGAGTGAAGTCCCCTTAAACTCTTGATCCTTGGTCTATTTATAGGCCAAGGATTAGGGTTCAAGGATGCGTACCTGGATCCTGGTCCTACACGTGTAGGGGTTTGATCCCCTACACGTGTCCAGGTGTCAGCGTAGGAGTAGTGTTTTGGAATGTTCCCTGGCTTGTCTCTATCGCCAGTAGTTGACCGTTATGTTTTGTCTTTATCGTGTCAGTCTTTGCCTTGCGCAGCAAATGTCGGCTGGTACACGTGTACCCGGGTGAGCAGTAAGCTTCACTGTACCCGGGTAAGAGATCCTGCCTGGGCCGTGTGTCCTGACAGGCTTGGGTGTTGTCTTGCAGGATTGGTGGCTACCCGGGGGTAGAGGCTCCTTTATAGGACCCGGGTGTGACTTATTATACCCTATCATTTAGTACATATATTTTGACTCTACATACGGCCTAATCCCATGGCCATAACATTAAAGCACATGTTATGAAACATGGGAAGAATGAACGTTCTTGTTGTGGTCATTGAGATTCATACATTGTTAGCTGAAGAAAATTGCAAGTTCTCTGATGTTTAAGAAATCCCATGAACCAAAACTCGAACTCATCCTCTGTAACTATATCAATGTACTTTATTGATGGATCCTGGACATTTTCACTTTCATTTGCTGTTTTAATTTTGTTCAAAGGAACTGAAACCTTGTAATGAATCCGAATTAAACCCCCTGCTGAAGTAGAGACCTTGATTGATCTTTCACTGCAGAATGCAATTCTATCGGTTGAGATAAATAGTAATCCGGCTATTGGACCAGCAGTTGTGGATAAATAGCATTGTGAAGCCTTCAATAGCTCTTCTCCTGATCTGACACTGAAGTTTTGTTTGAACACTCTCCTGACACCCCCTACTCGGAGAATTTTAGCTCCCAACCTTAACTTTCCCCTCACTGTTTCACTCAACTTAGGTCCAATTTTCACTGCATAAGTTGAAATAAAATAGCATTTAAGTAGCTCATTGTGTAAAAGAATCAGTAACAAAACCAGATGATTTTGACATTTCGTAAGCTCAGAACTAACCATGATCCCGGATGCCTTGAGCAAAATTCTCCACTTTCACACCAAGTTTGTTCATCCTATCCTTCATTAACTCTATCGTGCCTGCAGTTTCAAGAAAAATCTTAATCACAAAAGGATCTGGTGTAGCTTACATAAACAATCAAAAATGTATGTGTGTACATATGATTATAATTTTCTTTCTTTACATTTCGTGTGCTAAAGAAAAGAAGTACTTACTCTGTCCAAATTTTGGAGATGCATAATATTGATTGCAAGCGATACATAAAATCCCTTCCTGACGCATCTCATCTGGATATACTGTTGAGCTGATCGGAATTCCAATAACTTGTCCTGGAATCTGGTTCTTCATTTTTAAATTTTGACGAACTGCAAATTGCTTGGTTCTTTGTAAGCCTCTAGTTGATCTTTACTTGTTTTCTGATGTGGTTTGTAGGATGTATTACAACAATGCGTCTTACATAGATTTTATAGGGCAATTAAGAAGGTTAGTGGCATTTAACTTTATGCTGCATGACTCATGTTTGGCTCATCTATGAGACAACTGTGACGAGGCCTGTATATTTTAAGATAAGACATGATAGAAACTTTATGCCCTGCTTTGTTAGCAAGCTAGTCGAAGGGTCTTAAGTCCCTGTCGGTATACGTTAGTATTTCCCTAATTTGTACAATTTTGTTATAAAGCAACAGAAAGTTCAGGGACCGGAAGTTAGCTGAACTGAAAACTGTGCAGAAGGTAGTTGTTGCTAGTCTGAAACACAGTTAACGGTTTAAGAGAGCTCGCCTAATTAGCACTTGAATCGCGGAAAAATTAGAACATTGATCGAGTTGTGAGAAGAATCTGGCAAAATATCAGACAGAAAATAAAACAAAAACAAAAAATCTTGCATAGTACAGGGACTTTTAATCATGCCAAGCATGATACTAATAGATCTTCTTGTACAAAGTTGAATCAATCAAACCATCTGATGTTTGGTCAAAACAAGTAAAATAATCTCATAGTGTATATGATTTGATAAGGAAAGGAAAGAGTAGGTTCATCACATGCAAGTCATACACAGCTGGTGCAAAAGTTTCAAATGCTTATCCTTAATCCTTTTGTATCATGCATTTTCTTTGTCTTGATGTTTAATGAGATATATTGTAATCTTTGATTATTGTATCATTAAAACATTAATGTATTAGTTGGTAAATTAGTCACTTTAATGTTGTTCCTCTAATAAATAAGAACGTGTGGGACCGTAAATAGTTTAGGATATCAAGTGGTTGATAAAACTTTTAGCGGATCAAAGCCTTTTAATTATGGCAAGCATATTTTACAAAAAAGTTTGACATCTTCATATACTGCAATAAAATTCCATCGAAGTTGAGAAAGTCTTACGCAGACCCTAGGACTATAACTAATTTAAATATTAATACAATAAAGATTGTTTTAAAGCAATTAAATAAAGAAACAAGCTCTGTTATTCGCATAATCCCATGGACCGCATAAAAACAAGCTCTATTATTCACATCATTTATATCATTTGGCTATACGTTTAATAAGATAAATTCAAGATTAATTTCATAACCTCTTTTGTAATGAATATTCATGTACAGTAAAGGTCTAAAAGTTATTTACTTTGTAACATCTTCCATATTAATATAGTTCCAGAACTGTACATTTCATGTATATATATAGTCATTCCTTGTGTTTCATTTTTAAAACTTAATAAAATATATTTTTGTTGCATCATCTCATCACAAAAGGTAGAATTTTTATACTACTTGCTTCACAGAAAATGAAAAATTCCTCTGTTATGCTTTTCATCTCTCTTGCCATGATATTGGCCATTTCTGGTTAGTTCATTCTTGCAAAATATATTTTAATATCCTTTACAATAGTTCCATCAATATAAATGGCTTAAAGTTACATTATGTGCAGGTTTAAGATTGTCAAATGGTTTAGCTGAAGGGATAGTTGCTCGCGCTCCATACCATGCAGGGGCTCCAAACCATATATTAAACGCATACGATTGCAGTAATGATGAAAGCATATGCACCAAACGTTGTCCGGGATTTTGCTTCTATTGCTATTGTGATAAAATATCTAAAACTTGTAATTTTCATTGTGAATTGTGAATAGTATAATTATTGAGCCAAGGGCTTAATAAATGATTTATCACATTTTTATTAATTAATAAGGCTAGTCTTTATCTCAATCGGTGATTGTTAAGTTTTTTAATAGATGTTAATTAAGAGTAGCTGTATTCAGTGATAAAATAAAGATTTAAAATCCTCACACCATGGAACCGGAACTGAATATTTTGAATACAATTAATTTAATTTAATGGCTTGTAATTTCTCTATAAACAATGAGATCTTATAGATACTGAAAATAAAATTATTTGATCAGATGCCCATCATAATATGAGTCTTATTTAATCCAGGTCACTTGATGAGAATGGTTAATTTAGATTTCTATCAGTTTATCCTAATGTGACTATTTTTGTTACCTTAGGTCGTTCGATGCTCGGTCAAAAGATAAAGAATGCAGTTACAATTGACACCAAACTTAAGTCTGATATAGATAAATGTAATTCGTAGTACCAGTCTTTTCAATTTGAATTTGGGTGTTACACAGTTACTGTTTCTTGACAGAGAAAAAGTTGCATCTCTAAATATTTGAGTACAGGTTTTGATTCTTTTGCATCTTAAAAGTTTTGCATCTCTGGATATATAAGTACATTGATACGATATCATAAAGAAGTTGGTTTTGAAATATTATTATTTTTGTATGGTATTTATGAGTCAGATGCCATTCCTATTCTACTCAGGCATGTATTCTTGTTGAGTCTTATCCCTTTTTTTCAAGACAGTCCCTGGTTATGTTATTAAAATATTTAAGACATTGAGGAGACGAACAATCTAAATTGTTCCATCCAGCTTAATAATTTTTTTAAGAAATTAGAGGACTCATAAATCACCAAGAAAAGTGTGCATGGTAAGTAGTTGTTTCATTATAAAAAATTAGTCATTTATATAGGTAGAAATTAGTTAATTTTTATTATAAATTATTACTACCTTAATGTAGATTATGAAGTACTTAGAAGATAATAATATTAAGGGAAATTTGGAAAAATACTCATATTTTTTAATTTATTTTCAATAATATGGTCAAAATTGCGTACATGGTTGCAACGCTAGCCGAAAATAGTTAACTTTTATGTCGCAAGAGTTGCAATTGAGGTTGCATATATAATTACACGGTATTTTGAAAAAAAAATTACAACCAGGATATCTTTGAAAAATTCCCTAATAATAATATATAAGAAAATTATAGAAGAAGATAGTCGTTACCATGTATAACTTTATAATAATACATTAATTGTACATACTCGGTAAGATACACGCTTGAGGCTAAGTGATTTTTGGATTAACATAATTATACATCGTTTCATCACCATTGAAGACAACATACACAAAAACAACTTATATGTATACTTTGTGTGTGATTTCTCCTCTCACTACCACCGCCTCCGTTTATAACCACCGCCTCCAATAATAACCAACCGTCGTCTCTTTATCAACCATACAGATTTGCTCCTCCTTTTGTAGATAGCTCTCAACAAAGCTCTTCCTTTATAGCTCTTTGATTTCGACAGTAAATCTACTCTTCCAAAGGTGGATCTGGCAATTAGCAAAAACCTTAGTAATAATTTGTTGTAGTATGTAAATTAATGATAATTCGTATTAGTTATCATAATTTATTATCAAGTTTGATGCCTGTAGTATATATATATTTTGTTTGCTGCTTAACATGAATAATTACCTGGGACAGGAATGGAGTCCGACTTAAATTGAAAAGGAAGGAAGAGGAAAGCAGGGAGACCAAATGACCTAAGCATACAAAAATTCTATCAAACATTTTTGTCAACAGAAAATATTTTTTAATTAATATGTAGCATAACAAAAATATAAAATAAAATATCAAGAAATTCTGAAAATTTATAATAAATATTAAAAAACATTACTTACAAGTATACCATCCTTGAGCATTTTCTTCATTGTTTAAACTACAAAAAAAGATAAATGATCAAGCACTTCAAAACTATTAAATTTTGATATGTCCACCGCTAAGAAATCATTATTAAATTTAACAAACAAAGATTTTTGATTCATTTTTATGCTTAACATGAAACTCATTCAAAACTTTAATTCGAAGAGGAACCACAAGTCTATAATTTATATGTAAATCTAGATCTGTATTCAATGTATGTAATAGCATATTAAAAACAATACACATGCGTATAAAATCATATAGAATCAGCCCATCCACATATGAATATATTTACTTGTAATTTTATAATTTAACTACCTGTTGGCACATTGAGCCGAAGTTATCATCCATTATACAATTAATACCAAAAGTTCTATCAATTGACAACTCTAGCCAACATCACAAACTACACAATATTCAGATCTTAAAATACTCAATTTTATTTTAAGAGCTATATTTATCAATGTTTAACTTGTTAATAGAAAGACAAATTTTACAGAGAGGAGAGGAGGAGGGGGTTATGGTATATGGAGAATGACGGTGGGGTTTTTTATAGAGGCATGTAGAAGGATCGAGAACGATTGAGACATTTCTCATCATTAAAATATGTTCTTATTACTAAATTGCCCTTAAATTTTAAATTTCTTACATTATATATATATATATATATATATATATATATATATATATATATATATATATATATATATATATATCAAATTTAAGTAACATTTATAATCACCAAAAATATTTTGGTAAAAAAACATCTCGGTTAGCCGAGGTCGAGAATCTTGTAAAATATATACATGTGTAAGTGTGTTCAACTATAAAAAGTAATTTTTTTTATTAAAAAGTACAAGTTAAATTATTTACCAAACCTAATAGTCGAAGGAATAAAACAACTATATTTTATATTTCATATTATATTTATTTTTTAAAATATCCGCCATATAACATAATTCAGTTGAATTAAATCTGTTAACAAATTTTATAATATGTTCAATTTATAACACATAATGATAACTCAAAATACTGATCATACTATAACATACATAACATTTAAATTTAAATTATTTGAGTAACATTTGTAATTTCCTTAGTTTGTAACTTTTCATATACTGCAATAGAATTCCATCGATGTAGAGAAAGTCTTACCTAGACCCGGACTATAACTAATCTAAATATTAATACAATAAAGATTGTTTTAAAGCAACAAGCTCTGTTATTCGCATAATCCCATGAACCGTGTAAAATTAAGCTCTATTATTCACATCATTTATATCATTTGGCTATACGTTTAATAAGATAAATTCAAGATTAATTTCATAACCTCTTCTGTAATGAATATTGACGTACAGTAAAGGTCGAAAAGTTATTTACTTCGTAACATCTTCCATATTAATATTGTTCACAACTATACATTAATAAAAATATGATTCATGTATATATATATATATAGTCATTCCTTGTGTTTCATATTTAAAACTTAACAAAATATAATTTTGTTGCATCATCTCATCACAAAAGATAGAATTTTGAGACTACTTGCTTCACAGAAAATGAAAAATTCCTCTGTTATGCTTGTCATCTCTCTTGGCCATGATATTGGCAATTTCTGGTTAGTTCATTCTTGCAAATTTTTTTTTAATCTCCTTTACAATAGTTCCATCAATATAGATAATTTAAAGTTACATTATGTGCAGGTTTAAGATTTTCAAATGGTTTAGCTGAGGGAATAGTTGCTCGCGCTCCATACCATGCAGGAGCTCCAAACCATATATTGAACGCATACGATTGCAGTAATGATGAAAGCATATGCACCAAACGTTGTCCGGGGTTTTGCTTCTATTGCTTTTGTGATAAAATATCTAAAACTTGTAATTTTCATTGTGAATTGTGAATAGTATAATTATTGAGCCAAGGGCTTAATAAATGATTTACCACATTTTTATGAATTAATAAGGCTAGTCTTTATCTCAATTGGTGATTGTTTTTATTTTCATTGTACTAAAATTGAGTATAAGTGTCTTTCATATTTTTTAATACATCCTATAATCGAGGGACTACAAGATTAAGAAGCGTTTAAGAATTCTGATTGGGAGAGTGACCATGACAATATATAATAGCTTTTGAACGCCTTCTAAGAATTCAACAAACTTTAGTGATAATAAACAAGAATAATCTAACATTAGCCTAAATATGGGCTTCTTTATAAGTGTAACAGTTTGAAGGATGCGATCATTAAGTATGTTGTTGAAAATAGAAGGGATATTTTGTTTGCTAAGAATGATTTGTAGATGGTTCAGTCTAAGTATGGGGAGAATGTCCTTGGTATTTATATTCTAGCACGATTGATGTTGATGGCATTTTAGACCATAAGCTTAGCTTTGTGTGGTCTCTGATTGGATGGCTAGGAAATTTGGAAATCATATGAGGTTTAATCCTAAGTGGAAGCTGAGAGGAATTCAACAACACCTAAATGAAGTCCACGGTGTGTTAATTTTGAAAAACACTGTTAATTAGCAAGAAAATTAGCGTTGTGTGGAATTGAAGCTGATATTGCTAAACAATATAAGAGATTATATGATTTTGGAGTTGAGGTACTGGGATGAGCGTGCATATCCAGGTCCTTTTCTCATTATTTCACCATTCACTGATGTAAGTGCTCAGGCTTCATTGTCAGCACCTTTTTGCTCTGGGCGAACCCAACTGCATTTTGGTGCACTGCCAGCAAGATTCATTCAGACCTTAAGTATTTGATTACAGTAAGCAAGTAGCTGCAAATATCAGAATGGTTGAACATCTTGAGTTAAACATCAAAAAAATTTCAATTACTTAAATAGGTTTTTTAATAGATGTTAATTAAGAGTAGATGTATTCAGTGATAAAATAAGGATTTAAAATGCTCACACCATGGAACCGGAACTGAATATTTTGAATACAATTAATTTAATTTCATGGCTTGTAATTTCTCTATAAACAATGAGATCTTATAGATACTGTAAATAAAAAAATTTGATCACATGACCCCATCATAATATGAGTCTTATTTAATTCACGTCACTTGCCGAGAATGGTTGTTAATTCAAATTTCTATCAGTTTATCCTAATGTGACTATTTGTCTCACCTTAGGTCGTTCGATGCTCGGTCAAAAGATAAAGAATGCAGTTACAATTGACACCAAACTTAAGTCTGATATAGATAAATGTAATTCATAGTACCAGTCTTTTGAGTTCGAATTTGGGTGTTACACTGTTATTGTTTCTAAGACAGAGAAAAAGTTGCATCTCTAGATATATGAGTACAGGTTTTGATTCTTGTTGCATCTTAAAAGTTTTGCATCTGTGGATATATGAGTACATTGATATGATATCATAAAGAAGTTGTTTTAGAAATATTATTATTTTTGCATGATAGCTCTTATGGTTCATTCATGATTTATCAGTCAGATGCCATTCTTTTCTACTCAGGCATGTATTCTTGTTGAGTCTTATCCCTTTTTGCAAGACAGACTCCGGTTCTGTTATTAAAATATTTGAGACATCGAGGAGACGAACAACCTAAATTGCTTCATCGAGCTTAATAATTGTTTTAAGGAAATTAGAGGACCTGTAAATCAGCCGTTTCACAGAAAAAATTTAAGAGAAGAGAGATATTCACCGGGAAAAGTGTGCATAACTAGTTGTTTCATTATAGAAAATTAGTTATTTATATATCTTGAAATTATTAATTTCTATTATAAAATATTATTACCTTACTATCGATAATGAAGCAGAAGATAATAATATTAATGGCAATTGGTAAAAACACCCATATTTTTTTAACTTATTTTCAAAAATATGATCAAAATTCTATACATGGTTGCAACACTAGCCGAAAATAATTAATTTTAATGTCGCAAGAGGTGCAATTGAGGTTGCATAAATAATTACACGGTATTTTGGAAAAAAATAACAACCATGATATATTTGAAAAATTCCCTAACAATAATAATATATAAGAGAATGCCTTCAAAAAAAATATATAAGAAAATTATAGAAGAAGACAGTCCCATGTTTAACTTTATAATACACTGATGGTACAAATTCGGTGAGATACACGCTTCAGGCTAATTAATTTTTGGTAACATAATTGATTTTGCAGACAACATATACAAAAACAACTTATATGTATATTTTGTGTGTGATTTCTCCTCTCACTACCCTCGTCTTCGTTTATAACCACCGCCTCCAATAATAACCAACCGCCGTCTCTTTGTCAACCATACAGATTTGTTCCTTCTTATGTAGATAGATCTCAGCAAAGCTGTTCCTAATAGCTTTTTGATTTCGACAGTAGATCTATTCTTCCAAAGGGGGATCTGGCAATTAACAAAAACCTTAGTAATAATTTGTTGAATTATGTAAATTAATGATAATTTATATAGTTATCATAATTCATTCTCAAGTTTGAGGCTTATAGTATATATATATATATATATATATATATATATATATATATATATATATATATATATATATATGTATATATATATATATATATATATGTATGTATATATATATATATATATATATATGTATGTATATATATATATATATGAGTGCTACTCTAGTGAGAACTTTAAGTGCTGAGAACTAGATACTGGGCTTAAAATGAGGACCCAAATCAGGCCCATTCATACGACCATTCTAAACGTCCATTAAACAAAAGGCTGGCTTCTAACCGTAACTATAAACTATTACCCACTCAAACTCTCTCCAGCAAATCACCCCCAAATTACAAAAATCTCTCAACAACGTTGCTCGATTCCGTTGTTTTGGTGTAGAAACACTGTAATTTGTTCCTACAAGTGTTCTTCGACATTGTTCCTTTCACTACTCTAACCATTCACTTTGAAATTTGAGTAGTTATGTAAATCAATTCATTATTACGAATCACTGATGTTAGACTCTTTGTTTTTTGCAGATTTCGTGCCTAGACGAACAACTAGATCTCGAGCACTAAAAACAACTGTATGTGAGTCGTATATATAGTATGTATGTGTTTTTAGTTAGTTTTTGTGAAGTGCTTATCACTAAATCACTTGCAAATCAATATGTTTGTATTAATTTTTAGTTTTAAATGTATTGGAAGCAACTTGTATACGTGTTTAATTAAAAACTTTGCTTAGGGTTTTGTTTATGATTTAATCATTTTAAGATGTGCAGAGCACTAGTTATGTATTTGCAGTAATTTTATATAAATTAGTTGCAACTATTTCATCAAGTTTAATTCAAATTAATTCATCTATTGGTTTTGAATTTATTTACACTATTTTAACATGTGCAGAGCATCTTACTTATATACACAAAGCACTTAAGTACACAAAAACATCACTTAGAATTATAAAAAAAATACACTTAAAGTTTAAAATATGCACAAAGAACTTAAAAAGATACACAAAGCACTTAAAAATGAAGATGGCTTTTAGGATAATTTTTGAGATTCCACAAAGGTCTTGCTGTTATTGCTGATACTAATTATGGCTCGTTAAGTTGATTTCTGAACTTAATTGTTGTAGTTGCAATTGCAGAGGGCTCTTTTCTCGATATAGTGTGAATCTAAGTGTAAAGCATAGATGAGGTGTTTGACAAGAATACCAAGATAAGTTAGTTTTATAAGCCGCCAAGAGGATACGTTGTTGAATGAGTTGTTACAATATAAATTAATAAAAAGTGGGAAGGTATATAAACTTTTTGATCAACAATCAGCTGTGTTGTCATTAGCAGTTTTTCTTCAAATAATTTGCCTATAATGCATGTTTTACGAGATAATATATGTTGTGTTTAGTAGGTATCACTTTGGTCGTATCTACAATCAGAGCCTTGAATGCAACACTTCTAAAGTTTGTGTTCTGTTGTCCTTCATAATTTTTGCTACTTAAATTGCATTAGTAATTTGTGTAAGACATTTGGTAATTGCATTAACCTTTTTTCTATTTTTTGTTGATTCAGATGGGACAAAGAGCACAACTTGAATGATTAAGGGTGAAATACTCAAATGCAATCCTTACATTTCACTTGAATGAATACAGAGAGATTGTAACAAAGCAGGCAAAAAGCTTCTACAAAAAGATTGCAAAAAAGACACTTACGTTCATTGTACTTGCATCAAGTTCAAAGAAACCCAAGAACACAGAGATTCACGAGAATGTTATATTTCCAGACATTGAAACCGGACATGAAGAAGCATGATGAAGTGCCGACTGCTAGAAAGTTTAATATATAGAATTCTATTTGTAGTAAAAAAATATATCACTTGTGTTAAATATTTGAATTTCACTCATTACTAGTGTTTTAAGGAAATTATTAATTACTTGTGCATGTAGATTTCATTCCATATTTTTTTACTCTTTTTTTACATTCAATAAGTAACAATTCACAAATTCATACGTAATTGGAAAACTAAATAGAAAAGAAAGAACTTAAATATCAACATACACATGACATACACAAAATAATTCAAAATAAAAGAACATAACGATTCAAAAATTAACATACACATAGACATGTGTAACACCTAAAAATATGTATTCAAAGCCCCAAAACATGTAATTAAATCACCGAATGTTAAGCGAAAAATATAATACAAAGCACTATAATATATATACAAAGCACCAATATATAAACACACAAAACACTAAAAAAATGTACACAAATCACTAGAATAAAAAAATATCTGCTGAACTAAAAAAATGACTAAAGCTTGACATTATCATCAAATATTATCTTTACAGAGTCTTAGAAAACCACACTATAATTTCTTAATAATATTACAGAGTCTTCATTCAAAAAAGTGAGAAAAGTAATAAAGTATTTTTCAACTTAATCTTCATCACTCCCATCACTTTGATAATCCTCTCCGGTAGGTGATATTTTTCTTGCTCCTGCTCCTGTGAGCCTCTGTGGCCTTGTTGTCCTTGGCCCTTCTGAAAGCCACCACGACCTAGTTGTCTTTGGCCCTTCTCCTGTGCCAAGTGTGGACATGCCATCTCAAGTTGCCTAGCTCCATTCGTCACCACAAATATCTTAATTGCCTTTGAATCGAAGAAGATAGTTGATATGCCTCCCTGAACAAACACATCAATCAAGATCACCCAAATAAATACATTTATAAACACCGGCATATCCAGTGAGAATTACATGAACATAAATGTGTGATGTTAGCAAAGAAAACAGTAACATCAAAATCTTCGAGCGGCCTAAAGTCACTAGGTTTAACCTCACAGAGCTCACCAAAACTCATTTGATTTAACAGGATTCTGCCTTAAGATATTAATCTTGTTCTCTAATTCACCACCACCGAAAGGCAAAGGCTACCGAAAAGACACAAAGCCCTGAATAAGTACACAAAGCATTTATTCTATTGTTATGTTGAATTAAAGTCTTTATTAAATTCACAAAGCACTTACTAATACAAACAAAGCACTTAAGTATACACAAAAATTCACTTAGAAGTATAAAAATACACTTAAGTATAAAATATGCACAAAGCACTTAAAAATATACACAAAGCACTTAATAAAAATTTCCTGAAATACTGGATTTAAATACTTTCAAATTAAAGGCTTTTTCACATTATATTATCGAACAATTTATGCAACTATTTTGACCTTTTTTCTATTTTTTGTTGATTCACATGGGACAAAGCACAACTTCAACGATTAAGGGTGAAATACTCAAATGCAATCCTTACACCTCACTTGAATGCAGACAGAGAGATTTAACCAAAGCAGGCAAAAGGCTTCTACAAAAAGATTGCAAACAAGACACTCATGTCCATTGTACTTGCATCAAGTTCAAAGAAACCCAAGAAAACTGATATTCACGAGAATGTTATATTTCCAGACATTGAAACAGGACATGAAGAAGCATGATGAAGTACCGGCTGCTAGAAACTCACACCGGCTACCAAAGATTCAAACAAACTGATCAACAAATGGTCTACAACTATTATCAGGACACTTTGGCAAATAATACCTACTAGCTCCTCGAGTTATACTAAGATTTGAAACAGAGTCATCACTTTCCACACCTGATGTACTACTAGAACCTTGACCATAAACAGATGTAGTATCATCAACATATCGCTTAACACATGCTGAATCTACACTACCAACACCTACACGAATCATCACAATTAGACATTAAAAAAACAAACAGAAAAACAGAGCATTATGACAAACTCTATTACAGAAACAACTTATATAACATGTTCATCTTCACTAGACATAAACAACAACAACAACAACAACAACAACAAAGCTCAACAAAATAACAAAATAAAAAGAACTAACATTACAAAGAACAATTAAAAATAGATAAACACTAAAAAAAATCAAAAACAACATAACAAAAAACAAAATTAACAACGTAATCAGCAAAATTAATATTCAGAATCTCACAAAAACAAAAATCATATAAAGCTCAACAAACAGAATCAAACTTTTATATACACAAAATGAACATTCAATATATTCAAAAATACCTTAATTGTCCGTGATTTTTAAAATATCTTCACTAATCATACCCAAAAACTATAATATCGATTCTATTGAATGAAATTGCTCAATACTCAATAGAAAGAGATTGCTCATAATTCTCGAATTATTCAATCACTGAATTCAATTAACACATACAGATGGAGCTACATAGCAGGGAGTGATACAGAGAGATGCAGGACCGGATATGAGACAGATATACAGAGAGAAATTAAACACCGAGAGAGTGAAAGCGATAAAATTAGAGAGAGAGAGCTAGAGAAAACTTCAGGGAGAAATTAAAGACAAGAGAGAGAGAGAGAGAGAGAGAGAGAGAGAGCATCGGAAGTAGTCGCAGTGAGAAAGTATATTGTCTGATAAAACGGTAAGTTAATCCATATATTTCAGTGGCGAGGATTGACTTTGCTTTTATAAATATGAATGGCTGATATTAAATCTCAGTTCTCATTTTCTTAAAAGTTCTCATTTGAGCACAAGCCTCTATATATATATATATATATATATATATTTCTATTTGTTTGCTGCTCAACATGAATAATTACCTTGGGACATGTATGGGGTCAGGCTTAAAATTGAAAAGAAAGGAGGAGGAAAGCAACGAAGCCAAAGGACCTAAGCATACAAAAATTCTATTAGACATTTTTGTAAACAGGGAAAAATATTTTTAATTTATATGTAGTATAACATAAATATAACATAAAATATCAAGAAATTCTGCAAAATTATAATAAATATTAAAAAACATTACTTACAAGTATATCATCTTTGAGCATTTTCTTCATTGTTTAAACTACAAAAAAGATAAATGATCAAGCACTTCAAAATTATTAAATTTTGACATGTCCACCGCTAAAAAATCATCATCAAATTAAACAAACAAAGATTTTTGATTCAGTTTTATGCCTAACATGAATCTGAACCACAAGTTCAAAAAATCACAATTAATATGATTTATATGTACATCTAGATCTGCATTCAATGTATGTAATAGCATATTAAAAACAATCGAACACACATATGTATAAAATCATATAGAATCATCGCATCCATACATGAATATATTTACTTGTAATTTTATAATTTAACTACCTGTTGGCACATCGAGCCGAAGTTATCTTCCATTATACAATTGAGACCAAAAGTTCTATCAGTTGGCAATTCTAGCCAACATCACAAACTACACAATATTCAGGTCTTAAAATACTCGAATTTATTGTAAGAGCTATATCTATATTTAACTTGTTAATAGAAAGACAAATTTCATAGGGAGGAGAGGAGGAGGGGGTTATGGTATATGAAGAATGACTATTGGGGTTTTTATAGAGGCATGTGGAAGGATCGAGAACGATTGAGACATTTCTCATCATTAAAATATGTTCTTATTACTAAATTGTCCTTAAATTTTAAATTTCTTACACTATATATATCAAATTTAAGTAATATTTATAATCACAAAAAATATCTTGGTAAAAAAAACATCTCGGTTAGCCGAGGTCGAGAATCTTGTAAAATATATAAATGTGTAAGTGTGTTCAACTATAAAAAGTAATATTTTTATTATAAAGTACAAGTTAAATCATTTACTAAACCTAATAGTCGAAGGAATAAAACAACTATATTTATATTTCATATGATATTTATTTTTTAAAATATCCGCTATATAACATAATTCAGTTGAATTAAATCTGTTAACAAATTTTATAATATGTTCAATTTATAACACATAATGATAACTTAAAATATCGATCATACTATATCATACATAACATTTAAATTTAAATTATCTGAGTAACATTTGTAATTTCCTTTGTTTGTAACTTTTCTTAAGTTAATACTTAGTGTTTGTCATAGTTTGGAATGATAATAATATATATTTAGAAGTTAAGAAATATAAGGACATTTTTATAAAAAAGTCAAATCATATAAAATGGTAATATAATAAAAACACGTGTTTCTTATTTGTTAAAAAATGATATATACAAAAAGTTAAAATTATATTAGTTTTAGAAGAAAACTATGAATAGAATATTTGGTGACGTCCTCACTCCACATCCCATACTAAATTTATGAACATCTTCGGTGTTACTCTTAATTCCGTCAACTATGACGTAGTCCTGTTAGGATGTAGAAGATGCACCCCTCCAATGTCGAAGCAAGAAAGATTTATAGGAGGGGCCGGAATTTGAGTATTATTTAAATTTAAAAATATTATATATTAGATTATCAACATCAATGATAAAAGTTCTTTTTTTTAAGTTTTTATGAGGGAGTTTAATCTATGTCCTCATCTTCCATTGAGAAAATTTAATCATTTAATTACCAAGCCTACACGAGTTGCAAACAGTAAAACTCGTAAACACAACAACACACTGAAAGTAACAAATTATATAGTTTTCTTTTCCAAATTAAATAAATACAAGTATTATGTGTAAATAAATTATATTGAATCCTGAGGACGTGTATTAGGTATTGTGAGGGGGAACCTGATGGGTTTTTTCAATGATCAAGTTTGAGGTCGGGAGGAATGAGTTTAAGAGCTGTTTTTGTCTTGTTAGGTAATTGACATTGCAGGCACGAGTCTTTTTCTTTTGATAAGACATTGCAGGGAGAGGCTTAGAGGGTGGTTGGTCAGGGCTTAAAATCCCTCCTTCTTGATTTATAAGTAGAAGCAATTGTTTGTGTAAAAAATAAGAAGTACTTAAAAAAAGTTGAGAAACACCTGGGAAACACTTGATATATATTAGTAGTCAGGAAATCAGTTTCTGTACTCTGTAATTTGGTCACTCAGGTTAATAATATTAGCTTCCTCCGGTGGATGTAGGCAAGTTGCCGAACCACGTTGATTTTGTTTACCGTTTTTGATATATTATTTACTGCTTCTTGTTTCTCTGCTCACTGCATATGATGGAGCCAAGACCAGCACCGCCTCTTCAAGATGTCGACAACCAAGAACTTGAGAACTTCCTTTCATCTTTGCCGAAAGAGAGAGGTATTATCCCATCATACTCATATCAGTACCAAGGATTCTGGTATTCTCCTTTAACTTTTCAGGGAATTATCAATTGTCAAAAATATTTTCAACCCCGTGAAAACGATATCTTCCTTGTTACATCCCCAAAATCCAGCACCACGTGGCTTAAAGCCATCCTTTATGCTTTGGTGAACCGCGAAGCCCACCCTCCTCAGAATCCTCACCATCCTCTGCTTAGTAAAACTCCCCATCAGCTTGTTCCTTTTCTCGAATTTCTTCATCCCTCACCATATTTTTATTCAGAATAATTGTTTTCTGTTTGTGTGTGTGTCTTTTGTTTGTTTATCTGAAACTATATCTTGATACAATGTAACACAGCCTTCCCTTGATCAAACTATATATTGAAATGGCGATTTATGGACGAATAATATATATTGGTCAGGATATATAATAGTCATGTTTGGTTGATGGGATTATAATCCTCGGCTTGTTACCTTATTTATCTTGAATGTAAGGAATTATAGTCCCATTAATTCATATCCCGTTCATTGTTTCAGTTCATATCCATGGAATTATAATAGGTTGTAAGAGAAGGTATTATATAATCCCCAGAAATATATTAAAAAATTAACCTATGATATTACATTCCAAAGCAGAGCATCTCTGTTTTCTGTCCGTTGGATGAATATCCGGCGGCTAGGATTATAACATTCTTTCTAAAACGTCCAGCGCCTTTTTAAGCGTTGTAAGCGCTGGACGTATTAAAGAGGTGGCCAGAAAATCATGTGCAAGTTAGCAGGTCCACAGCCATCCAGGACCCCTCTGTTCTCCGTATAACATTCAAATCAATAGCAAGATAATAAAGACTCTGTTACTTTACGTTTTTTGCGGCTCATACTTCATCTCAGTTGTTTGTGGCTCATACTTCATCTCTGTCAACATCTGTTTTTGTCTTGTTAGGTTATTGATTGCTTTGGCATTGATTATTTCACCTACAAGTCTGATGAAAGACATTTCAGGCACGTTATATATCAGCTTAAAATGATAGTTTTCTGCAATATTGAGAAACACTTGATATATATTACTAGTGAGGAAATCAGTTTCTGTACTCTGTAATTTAGCTGCCTCCTGTGGATGTAGGCAAGTTGCCGAACCTCGTTAATCTAGTTTACTGTTTCTGATATATTATTTACCGCTGTTTGTTTCTCTGCGCACCACATATGATGGAGCCAAGACCAGCACCGCCTCTTCAGGACGTCGACAACCAAGAACTTGAGAACTTGCTTTCATCTTTGCCGAAAGAGAGAGGTATTATCCCATCATACTCATATCAGTACCAAGGATTCTGGTATTCTCCTATAACTTTGCAGGGAATTATCAATTGTCAAAAATATTTTCAACCCCGTGAAAATGATATCTTCCTTGTTACATCCCCCAAAATTCGGCACCACCTGGCTTAAAGCCATCCTTTTTGCATTGGTGAACCGCGAAGCCCACCCTCCTCAGGATCCTCACCATCCTCTACTTAGTAAAACTCCCCATCAGCTTGTTCCTTTTCTCGAATTTCTTCATCCCTCTGAGTATGACTCCCTTTGCAACTCCTCAGACAGCAGCAGTAGGATCTTTGCAACTCATATTTCATTAGGTACCCTCCCAAAAGCTATAACCGGCGACTCTGGCTCATTAAACTGCAAAATAGTCTACCTCTGCAGGGACATCAAAGACACCTTTGTTTCACTCTTTCACTTTGGCACCAAGAAGAAGACCTCTCCCATCTCTTTGGAAGACGCCTTTGATTTGTACTGTAAGGGAATCAGTTCAGCTGGACCGATTTGGGATCAAATCTTGGGATATTGGAAAGAGAGCCAGAAAAACCCACATAAGGTGCTCTTTATGAGGTATGAAGAGATGAAAGATGAGCCTTATTTACAGCTGAGGCGTCTAGCAAATTTTCTTGGGATACCATTTTCCCAGGAGGAGGAAAATTCAGGTTTGGTTGATCAAATCATAAGTATATGTAGTTTCGAGAGCATGACCAAGGTAGATGTTAATAAGACGGGAACCTTTGTGGATGGATTCAACAATAGTTCATTTTTCCGGAAAGGTGTAATCGGAGATTGGAAAAATTGTTTAACTGCTGATATGGCTTCTAGGTTGGATCAGATTACAGAAGAAAAATTCCGTTGTTCTGGTTTGTCTCTCTAATATTTTTTACTATGCTCCTGCCAAAATATCTGCTAAAAATTTCTTTTGTGTGATTTCAACTGGTCTTGGTTTCCATGTTTCATGTTAATTAGTAGTACTGTGTGTGAGACTGTGAGTTCTATCTAAACATGTGTAATGTTTTGTTCATGTTTTATCTTTCGAATCTCATGACTATTTTAAAGAAAAAGTATTATTGGTCTCCCCTTTCAATAGAGAAAGAGGACTCATATACCACAATTTAGGTTTGAAAAACCTTGCAAAATGTGATATAATTTGGCGTTTCATAATGAAACGCTACATGAATTAGCGTTTAGGGGTTTCAAAACACTAGACTATCTGGTGCTAAGAACTAAGAAGTGAAAGATAGATGAACGCTGCATGATCTACTGCTTTGGATTGCAAAGTGATATTTGAGGTCATCTTTCTCTCCGGTAATAATATTTGAGACCTTATTTTTGGGAAAAAAAATGATAAACTGAGCCAACACCTCTTTCGATACCCGAGAGTCTCGCACCCTGGGGCCTGGACTAATTTTGTCTGGTATAATAACACTACCAAAAAATCTCTAATGATATATCTGAGTTCAGTGCTGACTGAAATAATCTTTGCAAGATAACATTGCCAGTTTATTTACTGCATCAAACAGATGGAAATGTATTTTACATGATGGAAATTCTGTTCATTAAGAGCTTATGCATGTATGTCAGAAACTATCATGTAAATATTTGAAGCACTATACTCACCATCACCAGTAAAGTTATTAAAGGGTTTCCACATTGGTGAAAACAAAGCATCTATGACATAAATTTCAGTCGTAAGCACAATAAGAAAAATGCCACAAGAAGTCGTTGTAGTATAGTGGTAAGTATTCCCGCCTGTCACGCGGGTGACCCGGGTTTGATCCCCGGCAACAGCGTAACAATTTTTGCAAGAATAAAACCCGTCGTTTGTAACTTTTTGGAAAGAATAAAAATCCGTCGTTCGTTTTAAAAAAAATGTAAACTCTTTAGGAAAGAATAAAATTTGAGAATAAAATCCGTCGTTAGTAACTTTTTGGAAAGAATAAAACCCGTCATTTGTTTTATAAAAATGATGTAAACTCTTTTGGAAAAAATAAAACCGGTCTGAATAAAAGTCTTTTTCTTTTCCCTTGTTTTGCCAATACAACAATAATCAGATCTTTACTACATCCAAACTACCATGTAATTTGTAATGTTAAACTGGCGAATACAGGAAGTTTCAAGTGTAAGAGATTTAGCATGTCCAAAACTATCATCTTTGCTTTGCTTACGCGTGGTTACGGGTTCTTGAACGTCCTAAATCTTCGGACACTTTGCAAAATAATAGTCGTGCAAAGAGATAAGACTCCACAAGTGTAAGAGACTTACCAGTGACTTCTCGATTATACGATATCTTGCTCGCTCTCTTTACAGAAGATTGAGGGGTTCAAAAGATGCATGAGTGCAAATAATTAGTAACAAAATAAATATATCGACTTGTCCGGTAACAAAAAGTTAGATTAATTACTTAGTATGATTTAAGTGTTATATTTGTTTTGTTGACACAAGTGTGATATTTGTTTATTTCCTTATAATAAATTAAAGAAATTTTGTCATATATCCCTCTAATAATTCTTTCTGTTTCTATTTCTAATAAGTTCTCATGTGCAATAATAGGAAAATGGTTTATTGTAAACTTCAAACTTCTATTTCTAAAAAGTTCTCATGTGCCATGACATTTAAATGTTTCTAGTAAATTTGATGGCGTCTTCACTTAATCTTTGCAAGATATAAAGATAAAAATCCAATGTTTTTTTATTTTTTAAATTTCTCTTTAATTTGATCACCGCAAAAGAAAGATGAAAGGAAAGATAAAAAATTGGCTTGTCCAAGAACCATCAATTATTAAATCGATTACACTAGCGATGAATAAATAAATAAATAAATAAGATTCCAAGAACCTGAAGATGATGAAAAATTTGAATTGTGATTCCACTATAGTATAATATTAAAAAAAAAAAAAAATCAAATCTTTAACTTCTTGGACATTCTTGCTCTCTTCGTAACAGTTGCATTTCAACAAATTTAACAAGGACTCTAGCAGTAACAAAGACTCTAGTAGTCTATTATGGAGCCAAGATCAGCTCATTCCTTTTCTCGAGTCTATTATGACTCTAGTTGCAATTCTTCGGATAGCAGCACTAGGATTTTCGCAACTTATATTCCAGTTCTTAGTCTCCCAAAATCCATAGCAGAGGCCTCTAGATCATCAAACTGCAAAATAGTTTACTTGGGCACCAGATCTATGACACCAGAATCAGAGTTCTGGGGCTGGTCTTAATATCACACGTTACGCTGTTAAATCTTTCATTAGATATGGGGAAAGGAGATTGAAATAGTATCGCATGACTTGAATTAATCATTTACTATCTCTACTCTCCAAAATTAAACCATTGATGAAGAATTCACCTAAGTAATAATGTCATGTGATCATTATTTGCAATCTTTTTCGATTTGAGCCAAGAAGAGTAAAGGAATCCAAGAAGTTGCATTATACACAATACATTATGCTCCATTCTACTTCTGGTCCTCTACAAGTCAATCAACCGTGAATCCATCCCCCTGTAAATCCTTATCATCCTTTTCTGAATGAAACTCCACATCAGTTCATTCCTTTTCTCAGATGACTTTAGCCCTCAGAGTATGTCTCGGGTTGTAACTCATCGGACAGCAGCACTGAATCTTTGCAACTCATATTCAGGACTTGGCCTACCAAAATCCATAAGGGACAACTCTAGCTTGTCAAACTTCAAAATACTTTACTTGTGCTGGGACATTAAAGACAACTTTGTTTTGCTCTTTCACTTTGACAACAAGGCCAATTAGCAATGGTGCATTTTTCAGGAATGGTGTGTTCGGAGAATGGAAAAATTGCTTAACTGCAGATATGGCTTCTAGGTTGGATCAGATTACCGAGGAAAATTTTCGTGGTACAGGGTTATATCTCTGATAATCAGCAGTATGCTTATCAATAAATTAACAATTTCAAGTGTTTCTTCCATCTTTTTATTCAGAATAATTGTTTTCTGTTTGTGTCTGTGTCTTTTGTTTGTTTATCTGAAACTATATCTTGAATCAATGTAACACAGCCTTCCCTTGATCAAACCATATATTGAAATGGCGATTTATGGACTGATCATATATATCGGTCATGATATATAGGAGTCATGTTTGTTTGATGGGATTATAATCCTCGGCTTATTACCTTATTTATCTTGAATGTACGGAATTATCGTCCCATTCATTCATATCCTATTCATTGTTTCAGTTCATTTCCATGGAATTATAAATCTTGTAATACCCAGAAATAAATAAAAAAAGTGCTTATGATATTACATTCCAAAGCAGAGCATCTCTGTTTTATGGCTGATAAATAAATATCTGGCGGCCAGGATTATAACATTCTTTCTAAGACGTTCAGCGCTTTTTAAGCGCCGGATGACCCGTCCAACGCTTTTTAACCGTCGGACGTGGTGATTTTCCCCGTCCAGCAGTTAAAAAACGCTTGATTTATATTAAATTGTTAAATTTTTTTTCTCAAAAATTATATTTATTGAGTGTGCAAATTTTATCCTTTAAGAAATGTCAGTTGTCTCCTTTTTAAAAAGTTACGTATATTCGTTATTTAATTTTAAATTTTATGAAAGTTACATTATTTATATATAATTCATGTGTGTTTGATTAAAAAATATTTAGAAAATTTATAATAATAAATAATAAATTTTCAAAATCGAGTAAAAATCAAAAAAGGAAATCTAATCAATTAGAGTACCAACATTACGTCAAGATTGCAGCGTGGAAATTATTACTTACACTACAACTACACAGTACAGTTGTAAATAAATAACAAAAGAAAATTCTTTTATCAGAGATATAACCCCGTACCAAAAGTTTACTTATAAGTTTATAGTTTGGCCTGACTAGCTAAGACATCTCAATAATAAAGATGTGAATAGTAATTGATATTTTATATGAACTTTTGTTGAAGAACCTGTAGATTCTTCTTCTTAGTGATACATATATTATTTGCTTATAAGGCAAAATTGTTCACCAGCAAAGATATAGTTGTGATTTTTTGAGAATGAATAGATGAATATATGACATGAGTTATAAATAGCTCATTATTGAATTATGAGATATGTGAAAAATATACGAAGTTATTATGAACTTGCATCTTGAAGCATGCAAGATTCGTTATTTGGAATCATATGCTTATAATGCTGGTGAATCTCACTATGAGTATAATCTCGTCCATAATAATTGTTAAGTATTTTGTATCACATATTTATCGATTCACATTATATAAACAATTGTTCTTAATCTCTCCCCACAATAAATAAATTATTTGGTCATCATAGATTTTCCACCACGTTAGTAACATCGATTCATATATTACATACGAGTGCATTTGGAATCATCAATATGTATTTGTTATGACTTGATTTAATGAGTTTGTTTTTCCAAAATCAGGGGGAGAAAATAAATAGCCGGTGAAAGTAGAAATATAAGAATGAATTATCATTGCCTCATCTTGATCCTCAAAATAAAGAATATGAACCAGAAGTTCATAAGATAATTCATTTTGATGACCAAAAAATAGTGACTATGGCACCAACACCGGCTACATATGCTCCTATGATATTAATGTCGCAGAAGGACAACCTCAATATGCTCCTATGTCTAAAGAACGCCTGAAGCGTGATGGGCAAGTTGGTTCCATATATATCTTATACAAAAGGTGAAAAGGAGCAATAATTGATGATGGTTAGATTGAGAAATCAATAATTTTTGAAGGATATCCGGAAGAGATTATAGACATGACATTGAAAGATCTCCGGAAGAGATTATAGACATGAAAAAAATAGAGAAAATAAAAGTAATGAAAAATATTGAGATCTCGATATATTATGTCTTGTCCTGAATGAAGTGGAACCATAAATCAAATCGACGTCGATGATATTTATAGAACTTGAGGTTATTGATAATGAGGATCATGAAGCAAAATCTGTTAGAAAATATTGATATAATTGGCCAAAGAATAAAGGATATAATTGAGACAATTATAAAGAAAAATTATTTGGACCAGTAGTCCTCTCACACATGAAGTTGTGAAAACAGTGCGCCCTACGAATTCTTATCTCTTAAAAAAAGAGAGAAATATTTGAAACTGCAGTTAACACACCTAAAGATGTCAAGTCAGTGGGATATGAATAATTATTTGTGTGAAAACAAAATGAAGTTTCAGAAATTATGAATGTAAAACTCAAATAATTGTATGATGACTTTGTATTGGTCATGAAGAGAAAAAGTATCTTGTGGTGGATACGATTATTTGATTGCAAACAATCTCATTATATATGATGATTTAATTTAAGTCTTATATGCCCACTTGACCATGATTGTCCTACAAGAAACTTAACTATCAGAAGCAGTATAACAAACTCTCGAGAACATTACCCTCCTCAGAATGAAAAATGGATTTGGACCGGCAGTCCAACACAAAATACATGTTATCATTGTATGTAAGATTATTGGTGACAACTCATAAAGTCTCTGGCCAGAGCAAATGAAAACAAGAATGTGTTTCTAGTTGACATTGAAATGAGTTGCGCCTCATAATTAAAATAGATCTATGTTACTTTTGTGATAAAATATTTCGTGATGTATATATTGAAAGAAAAATACCTCTCAATGAGTGATATTTTGTTATATGTGAATCCCAGAAGGATTATAAATATTGTACACTGAACTTTGTGGACAGTTGCAAGAAAGAAATTCTCGGTCCTGGAGTACCGTACATAAGTAAAACATGTTTTATTCAACATGATTTGAAATAATTATAAATTTATTAAAAGCAGGTTGTCCGCTTTTGAATAGTATTCATCGCTAAGTAATTACTCGCTCTAAAGGCGTGTGAATCCTGAAAGTTTATTCAATATCCACAAATCTATCTTATAAGGTTTTTAAGTTTATTTTGCAGGAGCAAAGTCCCCATTTCAATGGTGGATCAATATTGAATAAATTATATTAGAGTTTTTCTTTTGGTAAAATGAGTTGCTGCAGGAACTTATTATCACACTATTTTGACTTGGGCAATCTAAGATGGCCAAAGCTGGAAAAACAGTGTAGGATGACAAGATTATGATATTTTACAAGGATGAGAACTCCATCAACTATATATCTGAAAGCTCCACTGACTGCTTATGATGATATCTACACAACTCAATGAAGGCACTTTTAACATTTATATTTGAGAAGTTCTGTAATATCCGGGATTTCGGCATGTATTTAATTATGTCAGTAGGTGACTATTTTGTGAATTTTATGTGAATTAATTGTGAATTATATGTTAAGTGACTTGCTGTATGATCGTCTATGTGTGTTATGACTTGTAAGTTGATAATTTTTATATGATCAGATCAAAATATGGAGAATTTAGGCACTCATTTGGTAAATTATGGATTATTATATGATTTGATATTTGATTTAAGGATTTAATTAAGTATATTATAAAATATTATTATTAAATTGATTTTAAACCCGTTTACTCGATAATTAAACCCCGGGGGGCTTCCGGGAAAATTTCGCTGGTTTGTTATTTGAGACATTCTGAACAACTTTCGTGTTTTAACTTTTTCCATCTGGTGTACGGATTTACGTGAAAGAGTTTCAGAACGATTTTATGAATATTTTATTATTATCGATAAACGTGTACGCCGGATATTTTTAATCCCAAATTATTTTGACTAAAACATTATATTTCTCGTACTTCGTGCCAGACAAAGCTCGGAGCCCCATACGTTTCTCGTAATGTGTGTATTTGATATTTATCTTTAAAGTCGGTCCCGAACGGATCAGTTTTATTAATACTTAATGATTAAGAAGTGTATTTTATATCCGGTATGATCCAAATGGGGGCCAGTTATTTGTAATTATAAATAGGATAATTATTAGTTTATTTTTCATAATTATCATTTCAATACACGAGAATCGAGAGAAACTAGTTATTCGTTCTTCGCGTTCTTGAAGTTCAATCGAAGGTTTGAAGGCGTTATCGATCTCAGAATCAAGCATACAAGTAGTCCAAACGAAGGTATCGACGCGTAGAATCCATATCAAGTCTCAAAAACAGGTAGAGATTCACCGTTGGGGAGTAATTTAAGTTTGAAATTTCGTATGAATTAGGGTTTAATTAGGGCTTTTTGATTTTGATGTGGTTTAGGTGATTTTATGCTTCCATGATGTAGATAATCTTCTCCTGATCATTTTGGTATATCATATGCATGATTTGGAGTTCAATAACATGTTCAAAATTGAGTTTAATTGTTCGAATGTGAAATTAGGGTTTATAACCCGTATGAATGTTTTCAATTGAAATTGGGGCTTTTTAATCTAGGAGGTATAAGTGAAATTGGATGATACCATCATGTTTGTTGTGATCTCATGAACGTGTACATACTTTCAAATCTTATCTGAGGTTCGTGAATCGAACGAATCGATTCAAAGAAAACTCGCCGGCGACGGCGAGTTTCTTCGATCGATTACGGTCGATTCCGGCCATATACAATGAAATTGATGCCTGGAACATGTTTGTAATGGTCTAGAGTTCAGTTCTGGAGAGTTTGGTGAGCAAAGGTGGCCGGGAACTCGTTTTCAGGCGACTGGAGGAGGTGGCCGACGGCTTTTTGCTGTTTGGCCACCCAACTTTTGAGAATGATGAAGTTCTTGCACTCGACTTTTCAATTTCTCAATTCAGTCCCTCCCCAGGTTTTCGAAACTTGCAAATCAAACCCTGGAGTTTCAGATTTCTAAAATCAGTTTTATTTAATTATTTTTAATTTCGAAAATTATTTATTTAATTTCAAAAATTGTTTTTAATTATTTCTTTATTCAAAAACAAATCTAATTTAATTTATTAATTAACTTTAATTAGTAATTAATTATTATAATTAGTCAATTAATTTGAATATTAATTGATTAATTGTTTTAATTATTTATTAATTGATTTTAATTGATTTATTAATTAGATTTAATTGTTTTAATTGTTTTAAAAATCCAGAAAAATAGTTTCAAGCTTTAGAAAATTATTCTAAAGTATACTGAAGGTTCATTAATCGATTTCAAGCGATTTCGAACCTTATTTCGAGTATTCAAACTTGTTTATTCAATTGTAACTTGATTCCTTTACCCGTTTTTATTCCGAAAAATGTTTGAAAATTCATAATAAATACCAGAAAAATCATTTCAACCTCAAACCTTTTCTGAAAAGCTATTTCATTGATTCTCTTATGTGTTAGGTGCTATGTGTTACTTGATTGAGATGTGAAATGCTTATGTGAACGTTATATGACTGTTTTAATCGTATCTTTTGAACCGTAAGTCGGATTTAAGTGAAACGAAGGGTAGATAGAAGCTTGTTTCGATTATGAAACAAATAGAATGATATAAGATTGAGTATTGATAGATGAATATGGTGATTGCCAGAGAAGGACAGGCTTAGAAAAGGAAAGCATATAGTGTTGGAGTGATTCTGTTTAGTGAAAGCTATAGAGAGAAGTAAAGCTTCTGAATAAGGCAAGTGCTCTATTCTCAACTTGTACTTCTGTAAACTCCTTGAGTTACTGTTCGGCATATAATGTTGTTGTTCTGGGGAGATTTGAAAATACATCTGTTGATATATTGTGCTATTGATCCTGATTATTGATAAACCTTATCCAACCCTCTTGACACCTGAGTTACAAGCTGAACCTTGACTTTGATTTCAATTAAACTTGTACCTATTTCTTTGAGACCTAGAAACACAAATCAATTACTTTGATATTCTTTCATCTATGAATGACCAAACAGTACAAACCTATATGCTACAATACTTTACCAAATTATACAATGTCTTACCAAACACCGGTATTACTCTTTCGAAGAATGTTCACACATATACACCCTAACACTTGAATTTCCTTCAAGATAAACATAATTGGAACCTTAAGTCAATCTCAATTGCATTATTTCTTCTACAAACACCAGATTGTTTTCACCATATACTTAATCTTTCTTTCGACTTCAAGCCATTCTTCGAACATATTGTGATGATACTTGAACCTAATTCCGAATTGTCTTTTAATCTTGATAAACATTGCAACCCTCGTTATAATGATTCTGATTTAACGATTATGATTCTGTTTGGTAATATTGCTTCTGTTCAAATGGTATTGATTCTGATTTATTGAGATATTGTTGATTTCATTATATTGTTAAAGAATTGGATTGTTTTATAAATGTGGACCAGATTCGTGGTCAGACCAGATTCGTGGTCATTAGGCCAATGTGTGGCTTGGATCCAGTGATAGAGCTTGGTAGGTACCTGGCTCGGGGTTAGTGCGTGACTGATCAGCAGCCTAACCTTGGTTTTTAAATAAAAATATGAATATCCAATTCTAATCACTGCTTTAAAAAGAGATTTGATATCCTGATTCATTCTTATTAATAATTGTTGAACTTCAGTTTATGGTTTATATTGCTTGCTGAGCTGTAAGCTCACTCTTGCGATTCCTTATGTTCTTTTCCAGTGAAGAAAGAGACTACTGTTAGCGAGGACCCACAGGCTAGCCATCAAGCTAAGGTATCAGGATGAGGGTTGGGAAGCCTTGCTAGGAGTTGCTGATATTATAAACTTTTGAGTATCGTTGTGTGTAAGCACTACGTTTTATGTTTGTAAGTTGTAAGATAGTGATTGGGATTCGAGGTATTGTAATATAACTTAAGTTGTGGCTTGTTTCATACTATAACCTGGAGCGATCCGTGGATGTTTAGGGTCAATGCATATATTATTATTGTTTACAGGTTTATATTGTTGTGTGACCCCCAAGTCTATGACCCGGATTTGGAGGGCGTCACAGGTTGGTATCAGAGCTACAGGTTATGAGTCAATGAAACAAGCCTAGATTGTCGGGTTTGGGTAGAGGGATTAAGATTAGAAATGAGTGATAGGTAGATAGAACGTTGAGAGGTGAGTATCAAAGGAAAATAGGCCCTTGTGCTCTCAGAGATTCTTATACATGTTCTGTTACATTGATTTACAGATATTCACGATGTCAGACCCTATCATTCCTCCCAGAGATATACCCTCGACCTCTCATGCTAGGCCTCTCATACGTGGACCCCCACCCAGTACATCTAGTTCCACCCGAGGTTCTTCTATCCATACTTCTTTTCGTGATGCACCCCGCCCTGTTCCATATCATGAGTTTGAGGCGATGAGGATGGATTGTCGGTACTTACTCGGGCAGATCAGAGAGTTGGAGCGTATTATACAGATGATGGACCCTAGTAGAGCTGAGCGGGAGCTGAGGCAGAAGATTGTTGATGTTAGGATGAGGGCGATGGCGAAGTTTACTGCAGTGAGTGAGGGTCAGGGCGACTTAGCAGACTGGGCTATATGGATCATGGGAGAGTTGGATAAGCTTGGAGGTCCTACTTTTCCTTGGAGTTAGACGGTGGTAGTTATAGAGTGGAGGTACCATGTACATTAGTGTGTAGTGTGTAGTGTGTAGTATATCGTCAGCCAGTTTTGACCCTGTATAGACTAGCGGTGTTGACTAGTGTGTAGGTTGGATGTTCTGCTTTACTTTTGACAAGCGCTTGCGCTGATGTACCCCCAGCTCTTTATATATATCAGAATTTTCCTTTTCATATTGTCTTTACCTTATTGCACCTGTTTTACTTACTTTACATATTGCTCTTGTTTTATTTATCTTGTCAACTGTACCTGATATAAACCTTGTTTCTTTCATCATCATTCTGTTCTGTAAAGAAGCATGCGATTTATTTAATTCAATGATTAAAAATGTTTTCAAAAAGAAATATTCTGTTTTCTAAAAACAATTGTTAAAAGTTTTGGGAGGTTAAATAAACTGCTTGTTTCTTTACAGAGCTATGCCTCCTAGAAGACAAACCCGTGCAACCAACCCTGATGACAACAACAATAATAACAATCCAGAACCTACAATGGCCCAGATTCTTCAGATCTTGGCCCAACAGACTGCCAACCTGACTCAACAGCAGGAAAGGCAGGCTAATCCCCAGGTTACTTTCAAAAACTTTCAGTCTGTTAATCCTCCAGAGTTTAAGGGTTCAGCGGACCCTATTGAGGCTAGGATATGGTTGAAGGAAATTGAAAAGGCATTTGTGTTAGTTAAAGTGAGAGATGAGCAGAAGACTGAGTTTGCTAGTTATTATCTGAAGGAGGAGGCCACCTATTGGTGGGAGTCTGTGAGAGCAATGGAAGGGACAGAGGATGTTACTTGGGATAGGTTTAAGGAGTTGTTTTTGGAGAAATACTGTAAGTCTAAATGTAAAGACAACCCTATCTGTTACATAGGGATGATAACTCAACAATAGAACAGGACAAGTAAATAACACTACGCCTGCACCGAAATCGGAAGATACGAAGACAAAGGTTGAAGAAGCCATCTACAGTCTTGAAGGAATAAGTTCACTGGAAGAAGTTCATTAATATGTTCATGCCTCAGTGAAGAATAAAGATTGAAGTATTCAAGATTGTGGAAGCAATGAAGATGTTGTCCAAGTACTCGAAAGATTTTAGTGCAACCCCTGAAGCAAGATATTTGTATATATCTTGGTTGATTATTTTATAATCAACACTCCGAAGCAAAATTCAGTTCTGGTATGATTGATCAATGTTCACTGACAAAGACGGTATAATGTTTGACTTCAGTGTTAGTCGCTTGTGAACCAGACCAGTGCACTAAGCGTTAGCACGTACGGAGTTATGCAAAGTATTTATCAATAGAAGAATTGATTCGGTCAATTGCAAGTCATGTGTGCCAAGCCAAGCGAAATACCTAGCCTCCGCAAGCTATGCCAAAGCTTACTACACAACTGCCATAGGTCAAGCTGCCACAGAAAGCCATATCAGGAAGTGACCTATCTTATATATGTGTGCACTTATATATTTGTATATGTACAAAATATATTTATATATATGTATATATGTATATTTAATTAAATATAATATATATAATATATATGTATATATGTTTTTAAACATATGTATATGTATATTTATATGTATATATATTTAAATAAATATATATGTATATAGTATATGTAATTATATATTACATAAACATTTATATATTCAAGTGTGTATATATATATATATATATATATATTATATTATGTACATAAATATATCTATATTTATATATAAAAAGAGTTATATATATCTCTATATATATATATATATTTATATTTATATTTACATATGATTATATGTATATTATATATATTTAGATATATGAGAATATATTTAAATATATGTGTATATATATATATTACTATATGTTTATATAAATATTATATATATATATATATTTATATATACTTTTCTTTATATATATTCATATTTATATTTATATTTGTAAATAACTATATATATCTCTATATATATTTATATATTTGTATTTGTATTTACATATAATTATATATTATATATATTTGAATATATGAGAATATATTCAAATATATGTACATATATTATTATATGTTCTTATAAATAATATATATGTGTATATATTTATATATACTTTTATTTATTAATACAAACACAACATAATATATTATATATTATAAGGCATGCGTGTTAGGGTGATGTCATGTGTCTACTACAAACTAGGGTTTGCATGGACACATGATGTCATGTGTCTAGGGTTTGGAAAAAGAGCTAGCGCAAGCAACAGGTAGATAAGGAACAAATTATATGGAACCAGGAGGAGCTTAAGTTGGCGCAACTCAGGAATGTGGAGGCGCAAGGAGGGTTTCCTGGCCCCACAGAACTTCTCCTTGCGCCAGAAATCATCCATGCTTTATTGATCTGTTTAAGGTGGCGCAAGTTATTTCAGGAGGAAAAAAAGGGCAAGCGCAAGGAAGAATGCCAGCTCTCCCTTTCTAGCGCAAGCAAGCCAAATATATGTATTAACTTAAATCAATTCATTTGATTTGATTAATGGCGCAAGGAAGGAACAAGTTAGAAAGGTGGCGCAAGTTGACATGGTTGGCGCAAGGACGAGGAAGATTTGAAGCTTTCTGATTGGTGGAAAGCTTAGTTGCGCCAAGCGCAAGCACCAGCTGAGTGTTGAATCCAAAGTCTATAAATAGAGGCTTTGTGTTTCTTTTTGAACACAACAACTACAACTACCCACATTACACACTTTGTAAAGGGCACACACTACACACATACGAGAGCTTAGATAGAAGATCTGTTTTGATAGGCGTTTGTGTGTAGAGTGTATTGTAGTCTCTGCAGCCAACCTTCGGGTTTGGATTTATAGCACCTTCGAGGTATTTATCAATATACAGATATACCTTGGAAAATATTGTGTGTTGGTTTAATATTTTCATATCCTCAGAAACCGACCCTATAAATATCCGGAACACGAAACCCATTACAGGACTGCAATTTATTTATCCGCAAGATTCGAAAGAATTTTAAATTGTAGTGAGTATCGTATTCAACCCCCCCTTCTACGATACTTTGGACCTAACAATTGGTATCAGAGCAGGCTGATTGATATACAAATCAGGATCCTTATCGTACGGAAAATCAAGAACCTAGCTTTTGATATTTGATTAGGGGAAATGTTCTTCCGGTTTGTGTTGCTGAATTTGTCCGTAGGCCTAAACAAGGATTATCTGTCGGATACTGAACTTTGGACCGGGACTTATAAATTTATACTTTAAATTTTAATAAGTTTATTTTATAAATTTGACTTAATTTATTTTAAACTTATTAATTGAGTTTATTATGAATTAATTAAATTTATCTTATAAACTTAATTAAATTTACTTTATAAACTTTGTTAAATTCATTTAATAAATTTGCTTAAATTTATTTTAGACTTGTAAAGTTTACTCTTAGACTTTATCAAGTTTATCATAAATTTTTATAAATTTATTATTTAAATTTGTATAGTTTATGATTTAAATTTAAGTTAAAATATAAAATATAAATTTAAGAGGATTTAACTGATTATGGATATAAGTTCAAGTTCAAGGGTTCAATTTCATTTGTTCTGGAAGCTATGATTTAATTGGAGACGAGACACTTGAATATTTTCAAAAATTAAATTTATCTAATAAATTTTAATATATTTACTAAATGAATTTGAAATAAATTTATTCTAAACTTATTCAGTTTATTATGAATTTATTTGAATTTATTTTCTAAATATAATTAAATTTACTTTATAGATTTAACTAAGTTTATTTTATACTTTATTTTCTTTCATCTTTTAAAACTTAATTTTAAAATTTATTTTCTTTATAATTTAAACTTAGTTTAAATAATCAAGTGTCCCGTAACCTTTTTAATTATTCTACTCCAAGACAAATCAGATTGACATTTAGTTGAGACAGATCAGGCTGACAGATTACAAGACAAACACCGGGCTTTCAAATACCAGATTCTCAGAACCGGTAATGGAAGTACATTGATGACCCAATCCAATTGATTACTCAAAGGATTATTAGAAGCAGTTTTCTATGTTCGACAAAGCTGATTGTGATTCGAAGAAGATTCTATTGAAGACTAATTTGGTACTACTAACAGTGGATTTTGAAGAAGGTACTTCAGGCCTTGATCTGAGTAATTACTCCGACTTGATTATCAGATCACCAGATCAGGATGGGAATTTGCTACATCTACAATGAAGCATCTTTCCAGGGCTCGGAATGTCAACTTTGAATGGCACCACTAGTAGTAGGAAAAGAGAAGTTTTTGCAGAAGAATCTTCAAGGGATTTCAATCTAACTCAGTGATTCAAGGATATACAATTACTCAGTGAATTGTACCAATGCTAAATCTATTTGGAATCAGCTGAGATCAAAGACAGAGAACTGTGGAGGTTTAAGGATATAGTTATTGAGTTACTACCGCACCAAATCAGTTTCGTGCATTTATGTCAAAACCTTAGGATTGAACAGAAGAGTTTGTAACTTCTGAATTTGAGGAAGCTCAAGTCGACGAAAGCTAACACTTTTGAAGAATGTGAGGACAGAACTTCAAGGATTAGCATAACACTGTCTGAGAGGTTTAGTCATGTCAGATTCAGATGGAATACATTGGTTTCAAGTGGAGACTCTTCGGGGTTCAGTTCGACAGGTTGTTTAAAAACTGAGTTGGTCAGTACACACAATATTGTTTGGTATCTTTAGCAAAGAAGGGTTGCTATATATATTGAAGCCTCGACAAACAAGGATGATAGGGCTTGTCTGAAATTCAAGTGGATGTTTTGAAAGAAACATCACAACAAGTTCTTATGCTATTTTAGGAAAGGTGTGAGATTGATCAATTGCTGATGAGAATGATGATTATGGTTATCTGGCTATCCAAGCATTCTCTGAAGATGATTCACTTTGCACATCTCAGGTATGAATTCTTTCTAACTTTGCAATACTTATTTCTTTATATTCAAAGCATGTTATAAATCTTCGAGTAGAATTGTTCAACACACAAGCACAAGCATGATAGCATCACAATAGATAATGTTAAACTAGTATGCTAGATGACTATTCTGGTAACTAGGATTGATGATAATCTTGTGCATGTGTCTTTAGCAGATTCTTAACATGTGTATGAATATTTAGGATTTGATTATTTGCAATGGTGAGATTAGAAGCTTTCCTTTGGAAAACAACTCTTAGTTTTAGGGGTTATGATCCTAGCATATATAACTTTGTTAAAACACTTACTTTCAGATTCCCTAGTACAACTAGATTTGCTTATTTATCCGAATTGTTTGTTAAGGAATTTATTTGTTCTATGATGGAATGTCTACTTTGTGTCAGAAGAACTTTTAGAACTTCATGTTAGATCTAAAACTGACTTAGGTAATAGAGATAGTATAATGCCATATAACAACAGTTTGGGATTAGTATGAAATGGTAATGTGATTATTAATTTCTTGTGTCTAATCCACATGCTTTTCGAAGATTATTGAATATATATGTAATTCTACTTGCTACCTGTTGCACTTGTGTTAATTGGTTTAAGTAGAGAGTACTGAATCTTCTGAACTGCATAACTGCCTATCTTGCTCTTGTCTTATCTTTGATTGTTTGTCATGTGTATTCAACATCATGTCTGCTTATTTTCATGTCATGAATGCATGTCTTTGTACTTGCATTGATTTTAGAAAAGCATGTTTGAGAATCATATTAGGGCAATGTCTAGATAAGAATTAGCATGTTAAGGTTGCTTCTGTTGTTACTATTGTTAAAGAATAATCTCTAATCCATCCGGACCCAGTTATGATTGGGGACCATAGAACTCTTTCCATTTGTGATTGCAGGTTACATATGTTCCATATGATTTTTGGTGCACTCTGTTTGCTGAGTAGCTGAAAGCATATGATTCACAAAAAGTACCCTGTTAGCAAATATGATCATGTGAGCAGTTCCGTCAATAATCTTTGAAAGATGACAACAAAGATTCTCTTGCGGGACATGCCTGTTTTCCTGGAATGTCATCATGGAAGCATATCTTTCTTGGAAGAGTCAAAGCACACAAATTCCTAGTAACAGACTGTTCTCTAACAAATGACAATATGTCAGTTCATGGAATAGTGTTTTATCTTAAATCAAGAAGGATGTGAATATTGCTCGTAGCTAATATGGAACTTCAACTGAAGATGGAGTGAGCTGTTTTGATAGTGAAGCCTCATCAGATGAGTATTAGCTATGGCACTTGAAGCTCTCAAACTTGTATGTCAAAACAAGGAGCTCTTTTTATTAGTAAGAAGAGAATTAGTGAGAGGACTACCTCATCTGGAATTCATTATGGATGAAGAATATGAGTTATGTCAAAATAGGGAAGTCGAAGGAGCATCGCACAGAAGCAAAGATATGATCAACATTACTGAGCTGCTTCAGATGATACGTATGGATTTCTACGGATCAGTTAATGTCATGTCTGCAAACAAAACCAGATATCTTTTTGCGATGATCATTGACTACTCTAGATTCTTTCGTGTTGTTTGTATGTGTTCGAAGGACAAGACGTCACAAATGAAGGTTGATTAAGATGAACCCTGATCATTGATAAATCCAGAAAGGCACCATTCTTGTCAGTCGCCAATCAGAAGCAAACACTAACTCTTGGTATGTGTTTGGAGGAAAATGCCTCTTTGCAAGTCTTGCATTTGAAGCTCATTGAATATTTTCCTCGGCTACTCAATGGAGTCTACAGTCTACAGGGTGATTGTGATTAATCAACAGAAGGTGATTGTAAGTCTGGACAGGACATTGAACGACACTTTGCTCCAAGCTGTTAATGGTGATATCATTGGTATTATGATGATTCAATCCAATCAGAATCTCTTTGCAAGGATAAGGATTGTTAAGGAATCCCAGCAACAGCTTAGGGGGAGCATTTGGTGGATCCACTAGTCAAACTCAACACCACATTGAAGATGAACAGGACATATCAAGAACGTATCTGCTTAGACAAAGGGTTTGGAGTCAATATCATTCCCGGGTTCTAGTTCTTAAATGTTTCTAACGGTGAAGTGACGACTGGGAGAGCTACTGCGAAAGGATGTTATTTCTTTGGGTTTCAATCTGAAGTGAAACTTGAGGAAGATTCAGAAGCTCTTAAAGGGATCCAGATTGAGTGATTGCACAGCAAGATGATCTCAATCAGTTTGAAAGCAGATTGTGCGGATTCTGATACCCTGACCTAATGACAATTCATTACTTAATACTTGTCGGGTATTTAGATTCCAACTGGATGTTTTTGGCTCTGTTACGAGGGACAAGCCAATTTGGTTGCTAAGAGTTACTACAAAGGAGAAGGTTATGAAGATGATGGAAACAGAATCTTCAAGTTCAGGACTCTACATCTTAGAGGACTCAACGACCTTCATGATTGAACTAAAGCACCATTGACGAGACTTCATACAGTGAGCTACAGATGAATCTTCATACAACATTTCAAGGACTTTGCAGTTGCATATCCATCGGAATTTGTATTCTCTTTCTTCACCAGCTCTCTATGATTTGCTATTCAACACCTGATGATCGTCACAGACATGGTATGACTTCTGACTAGCATATTATTTTGATATCTGTTTGCTAGAGTCATATTTGGTATCCAATTATTACCTCTCATGATACAAGGCACACACAATATAACTATCTGTGCTGTGATACCAAGATTATATTATATGTGGACTAACGTCACTTGTGCAAGATAATTGCTAAGTGAATGCAGATTAGTGATATGATGAGTTTGTTGGAAAGTTGCAATTCTTTATGGCCTACTAGTTAGCCTAAAGAATGATGGCAATAAAAGGAAGTCAAGGATCTTTTGAATATGCGCATTTTGGAAGATTCTAGACCTGCCAAGACTTATGCAACAACCACTGGACTTGATCAGTACAAGAAAGGTACATCAACTGAAATGTCAAGTCTCAGAGGTATTCAACTTATCACTTTACTTAACTGCAAAATGATCACATGTTATATTTTCTTTATGTCAATGTTCATGGTTCTGAGTGGATTTTGGAGAACATATCCATTTAGTTGTTAAGAGGTTTATAGTTATTTTTGGGGATTGCCTAATCTATTGGAATGGTACCTCAAAGATACTGTGCTTAACCTGTACAACTATATAGATATTGTTTTACAGATTGTCAAAAAGACAGGGGATTTATTCTCTCATGAAGCTGTCATTCGTGGAAGGAGGTTGATTTCTTGTTATAATAAGAAGATGTCAAGAACAAGGAAATAACTCCATTTCCAGCAACTCTGTGAAGCACTCTATACTCCCTGGAACCTAAGGATCTTGCTATTGGAACCTAAGGACCTACTGCTCGATCTAATGCTCGTTGACATAAGGTATTACTTCTTTCATGAGCATGTTTATCGTATTTCTTGAATGAATTCATGAGTATTAAATTGTCTATACATAGGACTTGTGAATTTATTTAAAATCCAGTACCTCGTGCTTTTTGCTATTCTATGTGATTTCCATGTTTATTGCCTTGCATGCTTAGATGGTGATTATATGGTTTAGCATGAGTGTTTGTTATTTCAAATTATTTAAATTGTGTTGCATGACAATTAAGTGACTTATTTGTTCATGATTTAAATGATTAGAGATGACATGAAGCATGACTTAATTATGTTATTTTTCTTGAACTATACCTCTTTAACAATTGGTATCTAGTAGAGAACTTTGTCATAATCTGGTCGTGACATATCTGTATTTGAGAACATACTTAGGATTATTTTCTAGGTTGAATTCATTTTTATAGGTATAAAATCTGAAGCATGACTTATTTATTTCTAGACTTGTAACTTGTATCAGTAATTGGTATGTGGTTAGAATCTAGTTAGAATTTAGTCATGATATACTAGTATTTGTGGAGTTACTTAGATTCTCTCTAGGCTGAATCCATTTATATTAGTGTATATATTTGAAGCATAGCTATTTGTGTTAGATATTTGATGATTTATTAATTGGTATTTTATTTCATATCTAACTGCATATAGGTGTGATACTTTTAGTGTTAGTGATATTTTTGCATGCTTATATGTAGATCACTAATATTAAGTGTTAATATTTTCTGCGAGGAGTTGTGTGAGTTTACTTGTACTTAATGCTTACATGTATAAGGACTTGTGAAATTTTCCTCAACTTTCCCTCGGGCTTGCGAATATCTTTGTATGATTGTCATGATTTTTGTTGTTATATGATGATCTGATAATTATATGATATTGCGTAGGTAATTATTATTTTATCTTAGTTAAATTGTGATCCACAATTATATGCTATTTGTTTCATGGTTAACTTTGATAGAATAATAGAAGCATAATTAATTCATTTTTGAAATATTTAATTGGTATCTATTTTTGATGCTTTATTGATGTTTTATTTGTGAATTGATTGTGATGTATTGGCACTGGTGAAATATTGTTGCATATTTCTTAAAACCACTGGTGCTAATATATTTTAGGTGTTTAATATTCTGAGTACAAGGGAGACAACATAATCTTTATTCTGTCTCATATTTATGTTCTGGAGTGGTGAGTTTCTTCAAAGAAATTTTCTTATCAATTGATTTCAACAATTGGTATCCACTACTTTATTTCATAAATATTTCTTAGAATATTTTGCATCTATATATGTAGCGTCATAGGACGAGACATTGATTATCTTGTATTTGTGTACTTGGTGATCTTTGTCACTTACAGCGTCTGTTTTGACGATGTGCTAGTATGATGCCTTTTCACTAATTATTGTGATGAGTGCTTTATACACTGTAGCGCATAAATTTTCTTGTTTTCTTTTTAAATTGTGGTGAGAAACAGGAGTCTGTGTCTTTTTCAAAGACTAGTTCATCTAAACCTTTTATGCATAGATTCAGACTCTCGTACTCAAACCAGTTTTTAATGGAAAACTTTAATTCTTTCATCGGTTGTGATTGTCATTCTTTATGAAAAACATTTTACAGTCACGACTGATTCATTTTTCTCAAAAGATTAAATGCAATTGCTTTCATTTAAAATCATAGATTTTCTAAAAGTGCATTTATATCTCATTCTGTTCTTCGGAACTTAATCAGCCTCTTGGCTTTCCTAGATAGTCATAAGGTTGAAAACCAACAATCTTTATCCCAGACTATAAAACCAAATTCAGAACACATCCCAACTTTTCCCCTGGAGTAATAAGGAACTTTTTAGACTAGAGGTCAATGAGGGAGAAACTGTACTCGTTACAGCAAATAAGGATGTGAGGGATATAGTGTACCCACAGCTCTACCTCTCAAGAAGAAAAGGTGTTTTCAAACTTGAGGTAACTGTTGCTCATCTGTATTCTCTCAAAAGAATATAGAGCTGAAAAGGCAATAAAACAGTCTCTGGAATCATTCTCTCAACAGGATGAGTCCATTGAAATTCGCTCGTCAGCCAGAGCATCTTGTATTGAGTCAAGCACATCATCAGTAATCACTCTGATGAAGAGCCTAAACAGAAAATCTTATGGACACAATACAAGAGAGTGCACAGTAAGGTTAAAGGTTTTGTTCCAGAAGCAACTTCTTCATTTATCATTTTATGGTAAATAAGATGGTTGATGCCTTTACAGGTGTAAGGAGGAAACGAGGATCTCAATTGCCAAATCTTTAGGATTCTCGTCTCCCTCCCCAGATAAGAACAGATCTGGATCCAATCGGAATGGATTTCCTATTTATAGGAGATCGGCAACTCTCTGACTATGAGTCAATTTATTGATGAGTCAGTTGAGGATCGAGGATTTACGAAACCTCATTGCACCGCCAGTGACCTCTCTTGAAGGGGCTATGGTGATTTTCTCATGCAGGTACAGAAGACCATACTTTGAGTGCTGAGAGAAACACTGTGAGCCAAACACTGAGAGTTAAACACTTGGTGAGATTCTGAGAAGAACCAGTGAGATATTAGAATGAGAAATATGTGAGCATAAGTGAGTGCAAACACATAGGATTTTGAGAAGAGTGAAACACTTGTGAGGTACATATGATAATAATTGGTATTGAAAGCTCACAAGATGTTGAAAGAATTGACGGAAGCAACTACGGTTCATTCCATTTCACGTTGTGAACTTATGGTTGATGATTCTCTTGAATCAAGTGTCTTCACAGACATTGAGGAGGACTTAGGCCTTTGCCATAATTAAGCCTTTGTCTAACCTCCCAGAGCAAACAACTCTGGATCCTTAATTGGATAAGCCACTTAGTGGTTGGCAACTTGTGGACCATGATTCGGATTTATCTGATGAGTCTACAGGGACTGGGAATTACGAACTCCCATTGCACCACCGGTGACCCCCTTTAAGGGTGGCTAAGGTGATTTTCTTGCAGGTACTCAGCATTCTGGAAGCTCAGTATTTGTGTGGAGAGATACACTTACAGAACTCGTGAGTGACACCCTTACCCAAAAACCGAGAGAAATTTGAGTGTCGAGTGATACACCTGCAGAACATTTAGTGAGATAACCACTGATTACCAAATTTATACCTAAAGGCAAAGTGGATACTTACACTGAAATGTTCGACTGACTGCCGTTGGAGCCATGTTGAAGATGTTATCGAAACCTTACTAGGGATCTAACAATTGGTATTGCGACCTAACAATATCGGGAAGCTTTATCATTTGGTAACACCAAAGGGACACGGTTGTCAGATTTTACTCATTACTTTTCCGTTTGGAACCTATTCTTTCAGCATAGGGACCAACCCAATCAAAGTAAACCCTTCTTCTGAACTCTTTCTTCGACCCCAGCTTTAGCGTTGTTTAGTTCTCTATGGGGAGATTATCTTTTGGTACAGGAAGTATTGTACACATTCCTTGACCATATTTGATACCACATATCCTCGGAGGATTCCACAACTAAGGGGGAGAATATATTTAGGGGGAGAATATATGAAAGGGGAAGAAAAAGTAAGTTAGCTTTCTTCTGTTGTCTACAACTAAGGGGGAGTAAACTACTCTTTAGCTGTGTAATACGGAGGAGGAGATTGATCTTTCATCTAAGGAGAGATAGCTACTTATCACCAAGGGGTACTTGATCAAGGTAATGGGAGGAGAAGTAATAACAACTCATGTACACCTCACCACTGTGTTGTATTCTTATTCAGGTGGTACGTGGTATGATTTTTAGGAAGTAGTGGTATTGGTTCACCACTATCTTTGTCAGGAGGAGAAGCATAAGCAAAGACTTGTTTCTTTACTTTTGAGGAATCATGGTGATACATTTATTCTTCAGAAAGTGGTACACAGGAACTTATTCATCACCACTGAAGAATTTAAAGAAGCTGCTGATTGTTCTTTGCATAATGGAATGTTTTGAATTCTCTTCAAGACAGACTATGAGGATTATCTGGCAGGTAAGCAAGAACTAGAGAAATAAAGGTGATATGCACATCTGTTATTTCTGTTCATGAAATCTGGAAATGTATTATATGATCCAGAAACATTGTAGCATTATTTACTAGTCCAGGACTTTACTTTTTCTAGTGTTAGTTGAGTTATCCTCCAGAGGATTTGCTTGTTATGATGAACAAACAAATAGGGGGAGATTGTAAGTCTAAATGTAAAGACAACCCTATCTGTTACATAGGGATGATAACTCAACAATAGAACAGGACAAGTAAATAACACTACGCCTGCACCGAAATCGGAAGATACGAAGACAAAGGTTGAAGAAGCCATCTACAGTCTTGAAGGAATAAGTTCACTGGAAGAAGTTCATTAATATGTTCATGCCTCAGTGAAGAATAAAGATTGAAGTATTCAAGATTGTGGAAGCAATGAAGATGTTGTCCAAGTACTCGAAAGATTTTAGTGCAACCCCTGAAGCAAGATATTTGTATATATCTTGGTTGATTATTTTATAATCAACACTCCGAAGCAAAATTCAGTTCTGGTATGATTGATCAATGTTCACTGACAAAGACGGTATAATGTTTGACTTCAGTGTTAGTCGCTTGTGAACCAGACCAGTGCACTAAGCGTTAGCACGTACGGAGTTATGCAAAGTATTTATCAATAGAAGAATTGATTCGGTCAATTGCAAGTCATGTGTGCCAAGCCAAGCGAAATACCTAGCCTCCGCAAGCTATGCCAAAGCTTACTACACAACTGCCATAGGTCAAGCTGCCACAGAAAGCCATATCAGGAAGTGACCTATCTTATATATGTGTGCACTTATATATTTGTATATGTACAAAATATATTTATATATATGTATATATGTATATTTAATTAAATATAATATATATAATATATATGTATATATGTTTTTAAACATATGTATATGTATATTTATATGTATATATATTTAAATAAATATATATGTATATAGTATATGTAATTATATATTACATAAACATTTATATATTCAAGTGTGTATATATATATATATATATATATATATATATATATATATATTATATTATGTACATAAATATATCTATATTTATATATAAAAAGAGTTATATATATCTCTATATATATATATATTTATATTTATATTTACATATGATTATATGTATATTATATATATTTAGATATATGAGAATATATTTAAATATATGTGTATATATATATATTACTATATGTTTATATAAATATTATATATATATATATATTTATATATACTTTTCTTTATATATATTCATATTTATATTTATATTTGTAAATAACTATATATCTCTATATATATTTATATATTTGTATTTGTATTTACATATAATTATATATTATATATATTTGAATATATGAGAATATATTCAAATATATGTACATATATTATTATATGTTCTTATAAATAATATATATGTGTATATATTTATATATACTTTTATTTATTAATACAAACACAACATAATATATTATATATTATAAGGCATGCGTGTTAGGGTGATGTCATGTGTCTACTACAAACTAGGGTTTGCATGGACACATGATGTCATGTGTCTAGGGTTTGGAAAAAGAGCTAGCGCAAGCAACAGGTAGATAAGGAACAAATTATATGGAACCAGGAGGAGCTTAAGTTGGCGCAACTCAGGAATGTGGAGGCGCAAGGAGGGTTTCCTGGCCCCACAGAACTTCTCCTTGCGCCAGAAATCATCCATGCTTTATTGATCTGTTTAAGGTGGCGCAAGTTATTTCAGGAGGAAAAAAAGGGCAAGCGCAAGGAAGAATGCCAGCTCTCCCTTTCTAGCGCAAGCAAGCCAAATATATGTATTAACTTAAATCAATTCATTTGATTTGATTAATGGCGCAAGGAAGGAACAAGTTAGAAAGGTGGCGCAAGTTGACATGGTTGGCGCAAGGACGAGGAAGATTTGAAGCTTTCTGATTGGTGGAAAGCTTAGTTGCGCCAAGCGCAAGCACCAGCTGAGTGTTGAATCCAAAGTCTATAAATAGAGGCTTTGTGTTTCTTTTTGAACACAACAACTACAACTACCCACATTACACACTTTGTAAAGGGCACACACTACACACATACGAGAGCTTAGATAGAAGATCTGTTTTGATAGGCGTTTGTGTGTAGAGTGTATTGTAGTCTCTGCAGCCAACCTTCGGGTTTGGATTTATAGCACCTTCGAGGTATTTATCAATATACAGATATACCTTGGAAAATATTGTGTGTTGGTTTAATATTTTCATATCCTCAGAAACCGACCCTATAAATATCCGGAACACGAAACCCATTACAGGACTGCAATTTATTTATCCGCAAGATTCGAAAGAATTTTAAATTGTAGTGAGTATCGTATTCAACCCCCCCTTCTACGATACTTTGGACCTAACAAATACTTTCCTCAATTTCTTCAGGATCGAATGGAGTTACAGTTTTTAGAATTGAAGCAAGGGGATATGTCAGTGGCTGAGTATGAGAAAAAGTTTGCTGAGCTGGCTAGGTTTGTTCCAACCTATGTAGATACTGATAGGAAGAGAGCTAAGAGATTCCAACAGGGTTTAAAGGCATGGATCAGGGGAAAGCTAGCCATATTGGAATTAGATACTTATGCAGCTGTAGTTCAGAAGGCAATGATAGCGGAAACGGAAAGCGAAATGTCTCAGAAAGAGAAAGAGGGAAAAAAGCGTAAGCCGGAGCATCATGAAGGACAGTTTCAGCAGGGAAGGTTTCAGAACTTTAACCCGAAGAAAGGGAAATTCCAGCAGGGGAGAAATCCCCCTTTTAAGAAGCCAGATGTAGGTGGTAGTGGACAAGGTAACCGTCCAGCTATTGGAAATCAACCAAGGCCTCCATTGCCGGAGTGCCAGATATGTGGAAAGAGACACGGGGGAATCTGTAATAGATTGAATGTGGTATGCTATAAATGTAATCAGAAGGGACACTATTCTAGGGAATGTCAGAACCCACCAGCAAAGACCCCGATGATTCGAGATCAACCAGCAAGGAACCAACCCAATAGGACTCCAGCAGCTGGGATAACATGTTTTAGGTGTGGAAAACCAGGACACATGGTGAAGGATTGCAAGGTACCAGCTCCAAATAACCCTACACTTAGAATTATGGGATCCACTCCAGTAGTCCCAGAAGTTTCCAAAGCCAGAACCTACAACATGACTATGAGGGATGCAGTTCAGGATGCCGATGTGGTGGCAGGTACGCTTACTGTGAATTCTTTATGTGCCAAGGTTTTGATTGATTCTGGAGCTACTAGATCGTTTATTTCTGAAGATTTTGTGCCTAAGTTGAGTTGTCCTATAGAATTGCTTAATGAGGTTATGAATATAGAGTTGGCTAATCAGGAACGTGTCCCTGTTAGCCAAATTTATAGGAATTGTGAAGTTGAGATCTTAGGAAATAAGTTTTGTGCCGACTTGATACCTTTCAAGTTGGGGGAGTTTGATGTCATTTTAGGGATGGATTGGTTATCAAAGCATAATGCTCAGATAAATTGTCGTAGTAAAAAGGTGATGTTAAAAACACCGAATGAGAAGACGATAGTGTTTCGAGGGCAGAAACAGGTAAAGAAGTTTTTGACTATGATTCAAACGAAGAGATTGTTGCGTCAAGGTTGTGAAGCTTATATAGCATATGTAACTGATCAGAGTCGAGAAATTGTGAAGCTTGAAGATATTCCTGTAGTAAACGAGTTTCCAGATGTATTTCCAGACGAGCTACCCGGATTACCTCCAGATAGAGAAATTGAATTTGCAATAGATTTAGCACCTGGAACCGAACCAGTATCTAAAGCCCCATATAGAATGGCACCAGTAGAAATGAAAGAATTGGCAACCCAGTTACAAGATTTGTTAGAGAAGGGAGTGATTAGACCCAGTGTATCCCCGTGGGGAGCACCAGTGTTGTTTGTGAAGAAGAAAGATGGTAGTATGAGGTTATGTATTGATTACCGGGAACTTAATAAGTTAACTATTAAGAATAGATATCCATTACCCCGTATAGATGATTTGTTTGATCAATTGAAGGGAGCGAGATATTTTTCGAAGATTGATTTAAGATCGGGATACCATCAGCTAAAGATTAAACAAGAAGATATACCTAAAACAGCTTTTAGAACCCGATATGGCCACTATGAGTTTTTAGTGATGGCCTTTGGATTAACCAATGCCCCCGCAGCTTTTATGGACTTAATGAACAGAGTCTTTAAACCATATTTGGATAAATTTGTGATTGTATTCATAGACGATATCTTGATTTATTCCAAAACCACTGAGGATCATGCAACCCACTTAAGGATGGCTTTAGAGACATTAAGAAGAGGGAAGCTGTATGCTAAATTTTCAAAGTGTGAATTCTGGTTACAAGAGGTCCAATTTCTAGGTCATATAGTCAGTAAAGAAGGAATTAAAGTAGATCCCTCCAAGATCGAGGCAATTATGAATTGGGAAAGGCCAAGGACACCAACAGAAGTCAGAAGTTTCTTGGGTTTGGCAGGCTATTATAGAAGGTTTGTTCAAGATTTCTCAAGGATTGCTGTACCAATGACGAGGCTTACCCGGAAAGAAGAAAAGTTCGTGTGGACTGAAAAGTGTGAAGAAAGCTTCCAAGAATTAAAGAAAAGGTTAGTATCAGCCCCAGTGTTATCACTTCCAGATGAGCAAGGGAATTTTGTAATTTATAGTGATGCTTCTCATAAGGGATTGGGTTGTGTGTTGATGCAACATGACAAAGTCATTGCTTATGCATCCAGACAACTCAAACCCCATGAGCAGAAGTATCCTACACATGATTTAGAACTAGCAGCCATAGTGTTTGCATTGAAGATTTGGAGACATTATTTATATGGAGAAAAGTGTGAAATCTACACCGATCATAAGAGTCTGAAGTATATCTTTACACAGAAGGAGCTTAATATGAGGCAGAGAAGGTGGTTGGAATTGATAAAGGATTATGATTGCACCATCAATTATCACCCTGGAAAGGCCAATGTAGTGGCAGATGCTTTGAGTAGGAAAGAAAGACTGAATGTGTTGACGTTACCTAAGGAAATATATAGAGAATTCGAAAAGCTGGAAATAGAAGTTAGAGCGAGTGAAACCTCAGAAGCTGGAATATATACAATGATTTTTCAACCAGAGTTACTAGAAAAGATAAGGAAATGTCAAGAGACCGTAATGGAACAGGATGTTAATAATTTAGTTGGGGAAGAACTTTGTACCCAGAAAGATGAGCAAGGTATTCTAAGATTTTCCTCTAGAATATGGATCCCACCAGTACAGGAGTTGAAAGATGAAGTTTTAAGTGAAGCACATAGTTCCGCTTATTCAATTCACCCCGGGAGCACTAAAATGTATAGAGATGTGAAGGAAAATTATTGGTGGCCAGATATGAAGAGAGAGATTGCAGAGTGGGTAAATAAATGTTATACGTGTCAAAGAGTGAAGGCAGAACACCAGCGACCGAGTGGATTATTACAACCCCTAGAGATTCCAGAATGGAAATGGGAACATATTGCAATGGATTTTATAGTTGGATTACCTAGAACGAGGGCAAATCACGATGCCATATGGGTTATTGTAGATAGGCTAACTAAGTCAGCTCATTTCCTTCCCATTAACGAAAAATTTTCATTAGACAAGTTAGTCCATATGTATCTGAAGGAGATCGTCGTTCGTCACGGAGTTCCAGTCTCCATTGTATCCGATCGAGATCCACGATTCAACTCGAGATTCTGGAAGAGCTTTCAGGAATGCTTGGGCACCAGATTGAACATGAGCACTGCTTATCATCCACAAACTGATGGTCAGAGTGAAAGGACTATTCAAACGATCGAGGATATGCTACGTGTTTGTGCCATCGATTTTAAAGGCAATTGGGACGAACATCTACCATTAGTGGAATTCTCATACAACAACAGTTATCATGCAAGCATTGGAATGCCTCCTTATGAAGCTCTATATGGACGTAAATGTCGATCACCCGTATGTTGGGATGAAGTAGGAGAACGCAAATTACTTGGGCCAGAACTAGTTCAGCAGACGAAAGAAGTAATTGAAACCATTCAAAGAAGACTGATTGCAGCACAGAATCGTCAAAGAAAGTACGCGGACCAAGCCAGGAAGGATATGGAATTTGAAGAAGGAGAACCTGTATTACTGAAGATTTCGCCATGGAAAGGACTATCCCGATTTGGCAAGAAAGGAAAACTAAGTCCCAGATACGTCGGACCATTTGAGATCTTGAGGCGCGTTGGTAAGGTGGCTTATGAGTTAGCGTTACCCCCACATATGGAGCATATTCATAACGTCTTTCATGTGTCAATGCTTAAGAAGTATCATCCAGATTCTAGGCATGTGATAGAATACGAGCCAATAGAACTTCAGGCAGATTTGTCTTATGTTGAGAGTCCAATAGAGATTCTAGATAGAAAAGAGAAAGTATTGAGAAACAAAGTGGTGAAAATAGTGAGAGTATTGTGGAGAAACCCAAAAGTTGAAGAGTCAACTTGGGAGTTAGAAAGTGATATGTGTGAGAAATATCCTCACTTATTTTCTTAGCAGATTCTGAGGACAGAATCCTTTTAAGGGGGGAAGGATGTAATATCCGGGATTTCGGCATGTATTTAATTATGTCAGTAGGTGACTATTTTGTGAATTTTATGTGAATTAATTGTGAATTATATGTTAAGTGACTTGCTGTATGATCGTCTATGTGTGTTATGACTTGTAAGTTGATAATTTTTATATGATCAGATCAAAATATGGAGAATTTAGGCACTCATTTGGTAAATTATGGATTATTATATGATTTGATATTTGATTTAAGGATTTAATTAAGTATATTATAAAATATTATTATTAAATTGATTTTAAACCCGTTTACTCGATAATTAAACCCCGGGGGGCTTCCGGGAAAATTTCGCTGGTTTGTTATTTGAGACATTCTGAACAACTTTCGTGTTTTAACTTTTTCCATCTGGTGTACGGATTTACGTGAAAGAGTTTCGGAACGATTTTATGAATATTTTATTATTATCGATAAACGTGTACGCCGGATATTTTTAATCCCAAATTATTTTGACTAAAGCATTATATTTCTCGTACTTCGTGCCAGACAAAGCTCGGAGCCCCATACGTTTCTCGTAATGTGTGTATTTGATATTTATCTTTAAAGTCGGTCCCGAACGGATCAGTTTTATTAATACTTAATGATTAAGAAGTGTATTTTATATCCGGTATGATCCAAATGGGGGCCAGTTATTTGTAATTATAAATAGGATAATTATTAGTTTATATTTCATAATTATCATTTCAATACACGAGAATCGAGAGAAACTAGTTATTCGTTCTTCGCGTTCTTGAAGTTCAATCGAAGGTTTGAAGGCGTTATCGATCTCAGAATCAAGCATACAAGTAGTCCAAACGAAGGTATCGACGCGTAGAATCCATATCAAGTCTCAAAAACAGGTAGAGATTCACCGTTGGGGAGTAATTTAAGTTTGAAATTTCGTATGAATTAGGGTTTAATTAGGGCTTTTTGATTTTGATGTGGTTTAGGTGATTTTATGCTTCCATGATGTAGATAATCTTCTCCTGATCATTTTGGTATATCATATGCATGATTTGGAGTTCAATAACATGTTCAAAATTGAGTTTAATTGTTCGAATGTGAAATTAGGGTTTATAACCCGTATGAATGTTTTCAATTGAAATTGGGGCTTTTTAATCTAGGAGGTATAAGTGAAATTGGATGATACCATCATGTTTGTTGTGATCTCAGGAACGTGTACATACTTTCAAATCTTATCTGAGGTTCGTGAATCGAACGAATCGATTCAAAGAAAACTCGCCGGCGACGGCGAGTTTCTTCGGTCGATTACGGTCGATTCCGGCCATATACAATGAAATTGATGCCTGGAACATGTTTGTAATGGTCTAGAGTTCAGTTCTGGAGAGTTTGGTGAGCAAAGGTGGCCGGGAACTCGTTTTCCGGCGACTGGAGGAGGTGGCCGACGGCTTTTTGCTGTTTGGCCACCCAACTTTTGAGAATGATGAAGTTCTTGCACTCGACTTTTCAATTTCTCAATTCAGTCCCTCCCCAGGTTTTCGAAACTTGCAAATCAAACCCTGGAGTTTCAGATTTCTAAAATCAGTTTTATTTAATTATTTTTAATTTCGAAAATTATTTATTTAATTTCAAAAATTGTTTTTAATTATTTCTTTATTCAAAAACAAATCTAATTTAATTTATTAATTAACTTTAATTAGTAATTAATTATTATAATTAGTCAATTAATTTGAATATTAATTGATTAATTGTTTTAATTATTTATTAATTGATTTTAATTGATTTATTAATTAGATTTAATTGTTTTAATTGTTTTAAAAATCCAGAAAAATAGTTTCAAGCTTTAGAAAATTATTCTAAAGTATACTGAAGGTTCATTAATCGATTTCAAGCGATTTTGAACCTTATTTCGAGTATTCAAACTTGTTTATTCAATTGTAACTTGATTCCTTTACCCGTTTTTATTCCGAAAAATGTTTGAAAATTCATAATAAATACCAGAAAAATCATTTCAACCTCAAACCTTTTCTGAAAAGCTATTTCATTGATTCTCTTATGTGTTAGGTGCTATGTGTTACTTGATTGAGATGTGAAATGCTTATGTGAACGTTATATGACTGTTTTAATCGTATCTTTTGAACCGTAAGTCGGATTTAAGTGAAACGAAGGGTAGATAGAAGCTTGTTTCGATTATGAAACAAATAGAATGATATAAGATTGAGTATTGATAGATGAATATGGTGATTGCCAGAGAAGGACAGGCTTAGAAAAGGAAAGCATATAGTGTTGGAGTGATTCTGTTTAGTGAAAGCTATAGAGAGAAGTAAAGCTTCTGAATAAGGCAAGTGCTCTATTCTCAACTTGTACTTCTGTAAACTCCTTGAGTTACTGTTCGGCATATAATGTTGTTGTTCTGGGGAGATTTGAAAATACATCTGTTGATATATTGTGCTATTGATCCTGATTATTGATAAACCTTATCCAACCCTCTTGACACCTGAGTTACAAGCTGAACCTTGACTTTGATTTCAATTAAACTTGTACCTATTTCTTTGAGACCTAGAAACACAAATCAATTACTTTGATATTCTTTCATCTATGAATGACCAAACAGTACAAACCTATATGCTACAATACTTTACCAAATTATACAATGTCTTACCAAACACCGGTATTACTCTTTCGAAGAATGTTCACACATATACACCCTAACACTTGAATTTCCTTCAAGATAAACATAATTGGAACCTTAAGTCAATCTCAATTGCATTATTTCTTCTACAAACACCAGATTGTTTTCACCATATACTTAATCTTTCTTTCGACTTCAAGCCATTCTTCGAACATATTGTGATGATACTTGAACCTAATTCCGAATTGTCTTTTAATCTTGATAAACATTGCAACCCTCGTTATAATGATTCTGATTTAACGATTATGATTCTGTTTGGTAATATTGCTTCTGTTCAAATGGTATTGATTCTGATTTATTGAGATATTGTTGATTTCATTATATTGTTAAAGAATTGGATTGTTTTATAAATGTGGACCAGATTCGTGGTCAGACCAGATTCGTGGTCATTAGGCCAATGTGTGGCTTGGATCCAGTGATAGAGCTTGGTAGGTACCTGGCTCGGGGTTAGTGCGTGACTGATCAGCAGCCTAACCTTGGTTTTTAAATAAAAATATGAATATCCAATTCTAATCACTGCTTTAAAAAGAGATTTGATATCCTGATTCATTCTTATTAATAATTGTTGAACTTCAGTTTATGGTTTATATTGCTTGCTGAGCTGTAAGCTCACTCTTGCGATTCCTTATGTTCTTTTCCAGTGAAGAAAGAGACTACTGTTAGCGAGGACCCACAGGCTAGCCATCAAGCTAAGGTATCAGGATGAGGGTTGGGAAGCCTTGCTAGGAGTTGCTGATATTATAAACTTTTGAGTATCGTTGTGTGTAAGCACTACGTTTTATGTTTGTAAGTTGTAAGATAGTGATTGGGATTCGAGGTATTGTAATATAACTTAAGTTGTGGCTTGTTTCATACTATAACCTGGAGCGATCCGTGGATGTTTAGGGTCAATGCATATATTATTATTGTTTACAGGTTTATATTGTTGTGTGACCCCCAAGTCTATGACCCGGATTTGGAGGGCGTCACAAGTTCTGGCACAAAGGAGCTCATCAACTCAGAGATATTATTTGATATAATCATGAGGGGGAGCAAATGCACGCTGCACTCTTTTTCCCTTATCCATGGTTTTTCCCACTGGGTTTTCCTGGAAAGGTTTTTAATGAGGCAGCATCACGTGCACATTATGAAATAAATGTTTTTGTTCCTTCTCTAGGTTTTTCTCCCGAAGGGTTTTTCCAAGAAGGCTATAAGAAGACATTATTTCATTTTACGGACATCCAAGGGGGAGTGTTATAAATAATATATTATTTATGTGGATGTCCTTTGGCTTTTCAGTAGCTAGACTTTTGGCTTTTCACTAGCTAGACTTTTGAGTTTACTTGTAACAGACACTTGTAATCCCTATATAAAGGCCATTTGTATAGCCATATGACAATACAATTAAATCTACTCCTTTCTCTCTTATCTAGCTCTCTCACTTATCGTTCTACATATATTATTTCATAACATATTGTGAAATAAAATAATATAAGAGACTAGTAGAGAGAAATGGAGAGAATATGGATCTTATTAATCTCATCTCAAACAATTTACATGCACCTCTTTATATAGGATAATTAACATAGGTTACAAGAGTAGTGAAAAGCCAAAGGTTGGCAAGTTCAAAGGGTAAGAGTTAAAGAGTTAGGAATACAAGAAGTCATCCATATAATTGTTCATAACACTCCCCCTTGGATGACTTGTATCAACCTCATGCCTGGTTAAAAACTTACTAGGAAAAACCCCGTGGGAAAAACCCTAGTGAAGGAAAAAGAGTACATGAGTTGTACAAAACAAAAATAAATCATTTATGTCTCCCCCTCATCACGATATGACAGTTTCTTGAAGTCTGTGCATCCCGATCCGGTGTACCAATTTCTCAAAAGAAATGGTAAGAAGTGTCT